>NW_026576467.1:0-97686 GCF_028641065.1 Leucoraja erinaceus | reverse complement strand
CTTGCCAGACTGTATCCTATATCTATGTATCTATTGTGGACGATTTGATTATAATCATGTGTAGTCTTTTCTTTGACTGGGAAAGCATGCAAACAAAAGCTTTTCTCTGTACCTCGGTAAGTGACGATAATAAACTAAACTAAACTGCTGAACTAACTTTATTTACATGCACACATCACATATATGTTTTTGTATCTCAGGATGGTGTGTGTGAATTGAACTGCAGTCATCCAGTAAAAGAATGGATCCCGTATAAAACAATTATACAACGCCTGCCAAGATCAATGACTGGAAAGGTGTGGAACGATGACCAGAGTGCCCCATATGCTGTCTACAGGGTAAGCTCGTACATAGGCAGCTTGTGAGTCAGACAATGCAAATATTACCATCTTTAAGATTAAATCAGTTCTGTGTAAGGGATTTTGCAAAGCTCAGAGCATTGGATCTGTACGGTGGAAACAGGGTGGAGATTAAGAACTGACAAGAATCTGGGAGTGAATGCACCTCATCTTGAATCTAATCACATTATCTGATTAGACAAAAATGCTGGAAAAACTCAGTGGGTGAGGCAACATCTATGGAGTGAAGGAACTAGGCAACATTTCTGAAGAAGGGTTTCGACCCGAAACGTTGCCTATTTCCTTCGCTCCATAGATGCTGCCTCACCCGTTGAGTTTCTCCAGCATTTTTGACTACCTATCTGCAGTTCCTTCTTAAACATTTTATGAAGTGCTGTGTTAATCAAATGCAGACTCAAAGATTGTCTTGCGATTAAAGAAGAGAATTTACACCAACTCTGCCCTCCCCGATGGACAAAAATGATCCACATTTTTACTCATTTGTCTTTTAACTCATCGGCACAGGGGTGACACAGTGGCGCAGCGATAATTGCGGCCTCACAAAGATGAGTAGTATGTAATCTGTTCAACCCAAGAGTTTACGTACTAGGGTAGCATGATGAGAAAAACGGGCAACCTTGGGAAATTAAGGATGCTGGTGAGACAACATATAGATTTATCATGGTGCTTATGTTCCACAACATAGCTAAACATTGGGGGTTGTAAACTAAGCTAAGTGTAAAAGAGTCAAGAGAGCAATAAAACTGACCAGGGAGTAGTAACTTTTATTGCATCAATTTGTTGAACAAATTGGAGATCGGTTTTCTATATAGCAGGGAACATAAGGCTAAAAATATCTCTGGGGAAAGACAAAGATGAAAGGTCTCAGAGGTTAACAATAATGGGGCAGGCAATTTAGGACTGAGATGACAAAATTTTTTCAACCAGAGATGTGAATCTCTGGAATTCTCTGCCGCAGTGGAGGCCAATTCACTGGATATTTTCAAGAGAGAGTTAGATTTAGCTCTTCGGGCTAACGGAATCAAGGGGTATGGGAAGTAAGCAGGAATGGGGTACTGATTTTGGATGATCAGCAGAATGGTGGTGCTGGTTCGGGGCCGAATGGCCTACTCCTCCACCTATTTGCTGTGTTTATGTTTCTATGTAAATACAAAATTCTCTCCTGTAATATATAAGAGAACGATTGGCTACTCAGTATTTAGAATATTTAAAAAGCATTTGAAGAAGTCCCACTTAAGAGGAAAATTGTGCAAAATTGATCATCTGGGACCAAAGGTTTTGTACGCAGTGGGTCAGGCAGCATCTCTGGAGAACATGGGAAGGTGATGTTTCGGGTCGAGACCCTTCTTCAGACACCAGCATCGGGTCTACAGTTTCTGTGCTGTACTGTTCCGTGTTCTGTGTTGACGAATGTGCCGTCCAGACAGATGTGGTGAATCGTTTTCAGCATTGTGTGGACCTAACCTTGTCTTCTATCTGTGTAACTCACCCTGGTTTTACGACAGGATGGTAAATCCTACCACCAGATCTGGTATGATGATCCAGAGAGCATTTCAATGAAGTCAACTCTCTTGAAGAGGTTCAAACTCGGTGGCATTGGTGTGATGCAACTAACTGGCGTGGACCACAGTAGAACCGCCTGGGCAACGTTACACGCTGAGGAAATGTGGAATGCCCTCTGTCCTCCATGAAGATCATCCTGTGCTCAAAACATTTAATCTCTGTATAATCTATCGCTTAGCTTTCCGAGGAAACAGAACAATAATTAGCTACTTTCTAGTGTCAGAAGTGAAATAAATATTTATCTGGAAAACAGATTAACGTTTTATCCAATAAATTGTAGCAAAATACAAAGAGAGGTAGCAATGAATTTGCACATGGATGGAACATGGTGGGCGAGCAGGAGAACAGTGGGACCCTCTCTCTCTCCCATCCCCCTCTGTGATTCCTGCAGCTCCCCTGCTCTTTGACTGTGTTGTGGCCTAGGCTCACCAATCAAACCTGCCTCACCTGTATCCACCTATCACTTGCCAGGCTTTGTCCTGCCCTCTTTTCTCTTCCAAGTTGCTTCCATGTCCCCCTATTCCACCCATCACAATCAGTCTGAAGAAAGATCTCAACCCGAAACATCGCCTATCCATGTCCTCCAGGGATGCTGCCTGACCCGCTGAGTTATTTGAGCATTTTGTACCTTTCCTTAGTAAATCAGCATATGTGTTGTCTTTCCACTGTCTGGTTAGCACACCAAAAGCTTTTCATTGCACCACGGTACACGTGACAATAAACAAAACTTTATAAAGTGTATGCACTTACTTGTTTCCATATCCCACCCATCATTTTTCCAGCTTTCATCTCTCTTCCCCAATCAGTTTGAAGAAGGATCCCAATCTAAAACGTCATCTATCAATTCCCTCCACAGATGCTGCCTGACCAGCTGAGCTACTTCACAATTTTGTGTTTTGATCAAAGATTATAGCTCAGCATAAAAAAACCTTTGAGCATCCACGCATCACTCTCTGCAACTTCGCAAGCTCATCTCCTTATTTTCCAATTGCAATGAAGGATGTTTAATTTGAAACATGAACTCAGTTTCTCCCCTCACTAACGCTGTCTGATCTGCTGAGTAATTCCAGCATGTTATGCTTTTTCTTGGAATTTCCAGCATCCACAAATTATTGCTTCAATCAATTATTTGGACTCAGATGTATCGGTCTCATTCTTCTTCACGTTCTCCAATTTATAATTAATTTGAATATAAAACGGAGAACAATACAACACAGGAATATGCACTCAAATTCACATGGACCATCTCCAAAATCTCCCTACCGTTTCTGGATCTCACCGTCTCCATCACAGGAGACAGACTATTGACCAACATCTATTACAAACACACTGACTCCCACAGCTATCTAAACTACACTTCTTCCTACCCTGCTTCCTGTAAAGACTCTATCCCTTACTCCCAATTCCTCCATCTATGCCGCATCTGCGCCCACGATGAGGTTATCCATACTAGATCACCGGAGATGTCATTATTTCGGATACGGTGGCTGCCCTCTCCTATTATGGATGAGGCTCTCACTGGGGTCTTCTCGATATCCTGTAGCTCCACTCTTGCTTCCTCTCCCCCCATTCGTAACCAGGACAGAGTCCCTCTTGTCCCCATCTTCCACCCCATCAGCCGTCGCATACAGCATATAATCCTCCAATACTTTCGCCACCTCCAACGGGATTCCACTACTGGCCACATCTTCCCATCTCCACCCCTTTCTGCTTTCCGCAGACACAGTTCCCTCCGCAACTCCCTGGTCAACACGTCCCTTCCAACCCAAACCACCCCTTCGCAGGTTCGTTCCCCTGCAACCACAGGACATGCAACACCTGTCCCTTTATCTCCCCCCTTGACTCAATCCAAGGACCCAAACCGTATTTTCAGGTGAGGCAGAGGTTCACTTGCACCTCCTCCAACATCATCTACTGTATCCGCTGTTCCAGGTGTCAACTCCTGTACATCGGAGAGACCAAACGCAGGCTCGACGAATGTTTCGCCGAACATCTCAGCTCAGTTCGCCTTAACCTATCTGATCTCCCAGTTGCTCAGCACTTTAATCCCCCCTTAAATTCCCAATCTGCCCTTTCTGTCCTGGGCAGCACCTCATATTTTACTTGGGTAGCTTACACCCCAGCGGTATGCCATTTCACCCACAGAACATTGACTTTAACTTCAAATAGCCCTTGCTTTCCCTTTCCATCCCCTCCATTTTCCCAGTTCACCTGACCAGTCATACGGTCTCCGACTACATTCTATCTCTGTAACGCCCACTCCCCTGCATCAGTCTGAAATAGGGTCTCGATCCAAAACAGCACCCATTCCTTTTCTCCAGAGATGCTGCATGTTCCGCTGAGTTACTCCAGCATTTTGTGTCTACCTTCGATTTAAAACAGCATCTGCAGTTCTTGCCCACACATTTTGTCCACTCCACTGCAATTTATCCTCAATGTCTGTCTACTTTGAAGAACTTCTCCTCCTCTGTCCTACGAGAGTTCAGCAACATCCTCTCTCACTGCTCCTCCTGCTGCCCCCCCGACTCTCCGCGTCTTAACCCAGACCCGTTACCACAGCCACGCGGTGCTTGCCTGCGCCTCCATCTTTTATCTCATGGATTCCAGCTCCAGTTCCACACATCCCAGTTTGGACACAACCCGGACTATAGGTTCCGACAGTGGATCTGCCATTTCTCACAACAGTTCTTGTTCCCTGGCCTGTGTTTCACCCACAGAGTTGTCTATTGGTGGAATTCTCTATCTCAGACGGCAGTGGAAGCCGGATCACTGGGTGAATTCAAAAGAGAGTTAGATAGAGCTCTTAGGACTAGTGGAATCAAGGGACATGGGGAGAAGGCCGAACGGGGGACTGATTCTGGATGATCAGCCATGATCACATTGAATGGCAGTGCTGGTTCACAGGGCCAAATGGCCTACTCCTGCATTTATTATTTATTTGTCTGTGTATCTATGTTCTACACTGGCTGTGATGCACCGGCACCAGCAGGCCCTTGCTCTGACTCTCCCACACCTGACACGGACACCAACTGCACTTCAGTCAATGCCAGATCCACGTCCTCAACAAACGCTTCCTTTCCTACCTGCACCACCAACGATCGCAAACTTGCCCGCCTCCAGACCGCTCCCTATACCAACACTCATTGACCGGACCGCCCACCTGCCCGCCCGCAGGCCCGGGGCTACACCGCTGGACCGCACCGCCTCAAAAGTCAAAGTATACTTTATTGTCATTCAGACCTTTCGGTCTGAACGAAATTCCATGCCTTCCAGTCATACATATAATAAGAATGACAAAAACACACAATGAACACAAATTTAACATCCACCACAGTGAGTTCACCAGGTAGCAAAGTTACAAAATTTTGATATTTTAAAAATCAAGTCTTTCATTTATTCCATCAAATAAAGCATAAAAATAAGTTTAATTTGACACCTAATTCACTTTCATATCTTCAGTATTAAAAACGTTATGGCCATTTTCATACTCGGAAATTGGCATCTTGTTCCCTATTGGCGCAACGGGCTAAGTGTTCGGCTGGCGACCGGAAGGTAGCCAGTTCGAATCCCGCTTGGAATGCATATTGTCGTTGTGTCCTTGGGCAAGACACTTCACCCACCTTTGCCTGCGTGTGAATGTGTGTGAGTGATTGGTGGTGGTCGGAGGGCCCGTAGGCGCAGATTAGCAGCCACGCTAAACGTCAGTCTGCCCCAGTGCAGCTGTGGCTACAGAAGTAGCTCACCACCACTGAGTGTGACTGAGCAGTGAATGAATAATGCGATGTAAACATAGAAACATAGAAATTAGGTGCAGGAGTAGGCCATTCGGCCCTTCGACCCTGCACCGCCATTCAATATGATCATGGCTGATCATCCAACTCAGTGTCCCGTACCTGCCTTCTCTCCATACCCCCTGATCCCCTTAGCCACAAGGGCCACATCTAACTCCCTCTTAAATATAGCCAATGAACTGGCCTCAACTACCCTCTGTGGCAGAGAGTTCCAGAGATTCACCACTCTGTGTGAAAAAAGTTCTTCTCATCTCGGTTTTAAAGGATTTCCCCCTTATCCTTAAGCTGTGACCCCTTGTCCTGGACTTCCCCAACATCGGGAACAATCTTCCTGCATCTAGCCTGTCCAACCGCTTAAGAATTTTGTAAGTTTCTATAAGATCCCCTCTCAATCTCCTAAATTCTAGAGAGTATAAACCAAGTCTATCCAGTATTTCTTCATAAGACAGTCCTGACATCCCAGGAATCAGTCTGGTGAACCTTCTCTGCACTCCCTCTATGGCAATAATGTCCTTCCTCAGATTTGGAGACCAAAACTGTACGCAATACTCCAGGTGTGGTCTCACCAAGACCCTGTACAACTGCAGTAGAACCACCCTGCTCCTATACTCAAATCCTTTTTGCAATGAAAGCTAACATACCATTCGCATTCTTTACTGCCTGCTGCACCTGCATGCCTACCTTCAATGACTGGTGTACCATGACACCCAGGTCTCGCTGCATCTCCCCCTTTCCCAATCGGCCACCATTTAGATAATAGTCTGCTTTCCCGTTTTTGCCACCAAAATGGATAACCTCACATTTGTCCACATTATACTGCATCTGCCAAACATTTGCCCACTCACCCAGCCTATCCAAGTCATCTTGCAGTCTCCGAGCATCCTCCTCACAGCTAACACTGCCCCCCAGCTTAGTGTCATCCGCAAACTTGGAGATATTGCCTTCAATTCCCTCATCCAGATCATTAATATATATTGTAAATAGCTGGGGTCCCAGCACTGAGCCTTGCGGTACCCCACTAGTCACTGCCTGCCATTGTGAAAAGGACCCGTTTACTCCTACTCTTTGCTTCCTGTTTGCCAGCCAGTTCTCTATCCACATCAATACTGAACCGCCAATGCCGTGTGCTTTAAGTTTGTATACTAATCTCTTATGTGGGACCTTGTCAAAAGCCTTCTGGAAGTCCAGATATACCACATCCACTGGTTCTCCCCTATCCACGCTACTAGTTACATCCTCGAAAATTTCTATAAGATTCGTCAGACATGATTTACCTTTCGTAAATCCATCCTGACTTTGTCCAATGATTTCACCACTTTCCAAATGTGCTGCTATCCCATCTTTAATAACTGACTCTAGCAGTTTCCCCACTACCGATGTTAGACTAACTGGTCTGTAATTCCCCGTTTTCTCTCTTCCTCCCTTCTTAAAAAGTGGGGTTACGTTTGCTACCCGCCAATCCTCAGGAACTACTCCAGAATCTAAAGAGTTTTGAAAGATTATTACTAATGCATTCACTATTTCTGGAGCTACTTCCTTAAGTACTCTGGGATGCAGCCTATCTGGCCCTGGGGATTTATCGGCCTTTAATCCATTCAATTTACCCAACACCACTTCCCGGCTAACCTGGATTTCACTCAATTCCTCCAACTCCTTTGACCCGCGGTGCCCTGCTATTTCCGGCAAATTATTTATGTCTTCCTTAGTGAAGACGGAACCAAAGTAGTTATTCAATTGGTCCGCCATATCCTTGTTCCCCATGATCAACTCACCTGTTTCTGACTGCAAGGGACCTACATTTGTTTTAACTAATCTCTTTCTTTTCACATATCTATAAAAACTTTTGCAGTCAGTTTTGATGTTCCCTGCCAGTTTTCTTTCATAATCTATTTTTCCTTTCCTAATTAAGCCCTTCGTCCTCCTCTGCTGGTCTCTGAATTTCTCCCAGTCCTCCGGTATGCTGCTTTTTCTGGCTAATTTGTACGCATCATCCTTCGCTTTGATACTATCCCTGATTTCCCTTGTTATCCACGGATGTACTACCTTCCCTGATTTATTCTTTTGCCAAACTGGGATGAACAATTTTTGTAGTTCATCCATGCAGTCTTTGTAAAGCGCCTTGAGTATCTAGAAAGGTGCTATATAAATCCCATCCATTATTATTATTATTATTATTGCTTTTTCATTGACTTAACACAAAAGCTGTAATCGAGAACATTTAAAAGCCGATAACTTTCTTAAAATTTAAGAGAACTGAAAGAAATGTTCAGTTATTATAGATTGAAGCATTCTGAAACAAATATGAAACAATCTTACTTGGATGATTTGAAATTAAAACATATAATTAGTTAGTTACGTAATTGTAGCTAATTACAAAATTCAATTACTAGATCTAAACATCTATCCATTTCTTAAGAATAGATTAACATTTTTAAATAGCCTAAGTGTCCAAATAACATTCACACAAGAATTCAGAATGTAACATAATTTTTAAATCTCATTGTCATGGGTTTATAAATGGAAGGAATTTAATGTTTAATACCTGTAAATTAATGGCCATTTAAATCAGCTTGCGAGTGGGATTTTCTGGAACGGGACCATTTAGAACGTTGAGGTCGCCGTGTTTTGAGTCCCCATATCTGCAGCAAATCCACTGCCGGTTCTTCGGGGGGAAAAAATCACCGTTTCGCAACTTAAAATGTGAATTAAATATATCTTAAGAAACACTTTTATACATAAAAAGAAACTACTTTCTTTTACCTGGTCCTCCATAAAATCTGTCCCTGTTGTAGGCATTGACGGCTTCAGAAGGTGATTTTAAAATCATTCCAGCGATTAACTTGTCAGGTGATTTTTGTTAAAACAACACACAGAACTGCCGTAGGAACGATTCTTTAGCAAAAACCTGCACACCAACAAATATAATTCAGGACCAGGTCAGGAAAAAAACCCCGTTTTAACCCCCCCCCCCCCTCAAAAGCGCCAAAATCGAGCACACATCGCCGCTGAAAGTAAGTTTTGTAACATACCTACACCAGGCACCTACTCACTGTGATGGAAGGCAAGAGTCTTAAAGTCTTTGTCTCTTCCCGCCTTGTTCTCCCTCTGCGCTGAGGCGATCCAGGCTTCCGAGGTTGTGACCCCGCCGGGTGATGGTAAGTAAGTCCCGCGGCTGAATCGAAGCGCCGCGAACGGGCTTGTTCAAATTCTGCGGCCCAGGGTGGTCGAAGCTTCCGCCCTCCAGTCCAGCGGACGAAGCTGTTGTTACGGGAGCTCCGGAAAAATAGGTCGCCAACCGGTAACATGCGAGCTCCCGACGATGTCATCCACTACCCGCGGCCGGGCCTCTGAAGTCAGGTATGCTGCCACAGCTCCAGGGTCGGGTCGCCGCTGCTGCCGGAATGCTGCCACAACACTGAGGTCGGGTCGCCGGAACGCTGCCACAACCCTGAGGCCGCCAGCTCCGCCATTAGGCCTCGGCGCAGACGGAGACGGAGACGGGGGCTTCAACAAGAAAAGTCGCATTCCCCCCGAAGGTAGAGACCAAAAACATGCTTCCTCCCAATGCCCAATACACTCCGGGCGTCCGGCTGCCTTTCTGCCTTTTGATTCGCTGCTCCTTCCTATCAGCTTCCAACACACTTCAAAACAAAGTTGCAAGACAGGAACAACTTCCATTGGTACGGAACATGTGCATTTTTCAGCTTGAAATTGTGCAATCTGGTGCATACTGCAGCGAGTCTTTTAACTAACACTTGAATAAAATATATCTATCTATCTATCTATATCTATCTATCTATATATATATATAAAACTCAAATCAGTCCGCCTGCCGCCGTTTGACGCTCCGCAACTCCGAAACCGGACGCAGAATCTACGAGATATTTTCCATTTCGGTAGAGATTTCGCTTTTCTTTCTAAGTATCCGCTCCTCATTTCATTTCGTCGTGTTGAAGTACATGTTTTTAATCAAATCCTTCTCCCCCCCCCCCCAAGTATTTCAAAAATAAACAGGCTTCTCCATTTACATCAGCTTCCAACACACTTCCAAACAAAGTTGCAAGAGAGGAACACTGAACTTTTCACTGCTGCAGCAGGCAGGGGAGGGCTGCAATTGAGGGAGGCAGGGGAGTGCTGGAAACTTACATTTGGCAACGGGCTCAGTTCCAATGGAGGAGACGGGTGCATGGTGGAATATTGGGTTGGGGGATCACACCATTGGGGGAGCAGACCCAACGGGTCTGCACTTGGTCTAGTATATATATATAAAACACAAATCAGTCCGCCGTCCGGCGTCCGCCGCGCATTTCTTCCTTTGATTCATTGCCACGCCCAATCCAGACGCTCAATCTCCGAGATATTTTCCATTTCGGTAGAGATTTCGCTTTTCTTTCTAAGTATCCGCTCCTCATTTCATTTCGTCGTGTTGAAGTACATGTTTTTAATCAAATCCTTCTCCCCCCCCCCCCCCCAAGTATTTCAAAAATAAACAGGCTTCTCCATGTCAGCTTCCAACACACTTCGAAACAAAGTTGCAAGAGAGGAACACTGAACTTTTGACTGCTGCATCAGGCAGGGGAGGGCTGCAAACTTACATTTGGGAACGGGCTCACTTCCAATGGAGGAGACGGGTGCATGGTGGAATTTTGGGTTGGGGGATCACACCATTGGGGGAGCAGACCCAACGGGTCTGCACTTGGTCTAGTTATATATTAAAACTGTGCGGCTGCCGTCCGCCGTCCGGCTGCCTTTCTGCCTTTTGATTTGTTCCATCGTATGATGTCACAATGCCCAATACACTCCGGGCGTCCGGCTGCCTTTCTGCCTTTTGATTCGCTGCTCCTTCCTATCAGCTTCCAACACACTTCAAAACAAAGTTGCAAGACAGGAACACTCTGAACTTTTCACCTCAATGGGATATCACAGCAAGTGCTTCAACAGGAGGGGGAGGGCCAATTGGTATTGCAATTGGAACTGCTGCAGCAGGCAGGGAAGGTGAAATTTGATTTTTTTTTAATCCACTGATGAGGGAGGCAGGGGAGTGCTGGAATCTTAATGCAATGGAAAGGAAGGACATTAGTTTGGAGGATGTGGAATCGGTATGGGTAGAGCTGCGAAACACTAAGGGGCAGAAAACACTGGTGGGTGTTGTGTACAGGCCACCTAACAGTAGTAGTGAAGTTGGAGATGGTATCAAACAGGAAATTAGAAATGCGTGCGACAAAGGCAAAACAGTGATAATGGGTGACTTCAATCTACATATAGATTGGGTGAATCAAATTGGCAGGGGTGCTGAGGAAGAGGACTTCTTGGAATGTATGCGGGATAGTTATCTAAATCAACATGTAGAGGAACCAACGAGAGAGCAGGCTATTTTAGACTGGGTATTGAGTAATGAGGAAGGGTTAGTTAGCAGTCTTGTTGTACGTGCCCCCTTGGACAAGAGAGACCATAATATGGTTGAGTTCTTCATTAGGATGGAGAGTGACATTGTTAATTCAGAAACAATGGTTCTGAACTTAAAGAAAGGTAACTTTGAGGGTATGAGACGTGAATTGGCCAAGATTGACTGGCAATTAATTCTAAAAGAGTTGGCGGTGGATATGCAATGGAAGACATTTAAAGACTGCATGGATGAACTACAAAAATTGTTCATCCCAGTTTGGCAAAAGAATAAATCAGGGAAGGTAGTACATCCGTGGATAACAAGGGAAATCAGGGATAGTATCAAAGCGAAGGATGATGCGTACAAATTAGCCAGAAAAAGCAGCATACCGGAGGACTGGGAGAAATTCAGAGACCAGCAGAGGAGGACAAAGGCCTTAATTAGGAAAGGAAAAATAGATTATGAAAGAAAACTGGCAGGGAGCATAAAAACTGACTGCAAAAGTTTTTATAGATATGTAAAAAGAAAGAGATTAGTTAAAACAAATGTGGGTCCCTTGCAGTCAGAAACAGGTGAGTTGATCATGGGGAACAAGGATATGGCGGACCAATTGAATAACTACTTTGGTTCCGTCTTCACTAAGGATTCTGGAGTAGTTCCTGAGGAGTGGCGGGTAGCAAACGTAACCCCACTTTTTAAGAAGGGAGGGAGAGAGAAAACGGGGAATTACAGACCATTAGTCTAACATCGGTAGTGGGGAAACTGCTAGAGCCAGTTATTAAAGATGGGATAGCAGCACATTTGGAAAGTGGTGAAATCATTGGACAAAGTCAGCATAAATTTACAAAAGGTAAATCATGTCTGACGAATCTTATAGAATTTTTCGAGGATGTAACTAGTAACGTGGATAGGGGAGAACCAGTGGATGTGGTGTAACTGGACTTCCAGAAGGCTTTTGGCAAGGTTCCACATAAGAGATTAGTATACACGGCATTGGGGGTTCAGTATTGATGTGGATAGAGAACTGGCTGGCAAACAGGAAGCAAAGAGTAGGAGTAAACGGGTCCTTTTCACAATGGCAGGCAGTGACTAGTGGGGTACCACAAGGCTCAGTGCTGGGACCCCAGCTATTTACAATATATATTAATGATCTGGATGAGGGAATTGATGGCAATATCTCCAAGTTTGCGGATGACACTAAGCTGGGGGGCAGTGTTAGCTGTGAGGAGGATGCTAGGAGACTGCAAGGTGACTTGGATAGGCTGGGTGAGTGGGCAAATATTTGGCAGATGCAGTATAATGTGGATAAATGTGAGGTTATCCATTTTGGTGGCAAAAACAGGAAAGCAGATTATTATGTAAATTCAATGCAACTTTAATGTCATTGCAGAAATACGAGTATGGGTACAACGAAATGCAGTTTAGCGTCAGTCCGTAATATAGTGCAATATAGAAATAAAAATAAAAATACAGAATAATCAAACAATAATCGAACATTGTGGATGGAGAGACTGGAGAAGTCTATCGGCGGGACTCCGAGTTCAGCAATGTGATGGTATTATTGTAGAAGCTGTTCCTCATCCTACTGGTACGATACCTGAGGCTCCTGTACCGCCTCCCTGATGGGAGGAGGGCAAACAGTCCATGGTTGGGGTGGGAGGGGTCTTTAATGATCTTCCCGGCCCGTCTCAGACACCGTTTTCGGTGGAGGGCATCCATGGCAGGGAGTGGGGCACCGATGATGTACTGTGCGGTTTTCACCACCCGTTGTAGTGCCTTCCTGTCCGCTACGGTGCAACTGTTGTACCATACCGTGAAGCAGGTGGTCAGGATGCTTTCGATGGTACAGCGGTAAAAAAGTTGGTCAGGATCTGGGGGGACAGGTGAGCTTTCTTGATAGATATATAGCCTTTTATTGTCATTCAGACCGAAGTCTGAACGAAATTGCAGCAGTCATACATATAATACCATACAATAAAACAACAATAAACACACATTAACATCCACCACAGTGAGTCCACCCAGCATCTCCTGACTGTGATGGAGGCAAAAGTCTTAGGTCGCAGTCTCTTCCCTCCTCTTCTCCCTCTGCGCTGGGGCTTTCTTGAGCCTCCTCTGGAAGTAAAGGCGCGGCTGCGCCTTTTTAATCAGCTTGGAGGTGTTGAGGGACCAGGACAGATCCTCCGAGATGTGTACCCCGAGGAATTTGTAGTTGGAGACGCGCTCCACCTCAGTCCCGTTTATATCGATGGGAGTATGTCTGCCCCCTCTGATCTTCCTGAAGTCAACAATAATTTCCTTCGTCTTCTTGGAGTTGAGGACGAGGTTATTGTTGGCACACCAGGTTGTCAGGTGCTGGACCTCATCCTTATAGGCTGACTCGTCGTTGTCACTGATCAGTCCTACTACCGTGGTGTCGTCGGCAAACTTAATGATGGCGTTGGAGCCATTCTTAGGGATGCAGTCATGGGTGAAGAGGGAGTAGAGGAGAGGGCTGAGCACACAGCCCTGAGGCACGCCGGTGTTCAGTGTTATAGTGGAGGAGGTGAGGTTGTTGACCCTAACAGACTGCGGTCTGTTGGTGAGGAAATCAAGTGTCCAATTGCAGAGGGAGGTGGAGATGCCAAGTCCGCTGAGTTTGGTGATAGCTGGCGGGGATGACAGTGTTAAAGGCGGAGCTGAAATCAATGAACAGCATCCTGATGTAGGTGTTATTGCTGTCCAGGTGGGTCAGGGCAGAGTGTAGGGCCGCCGAAATGGCGTCCTCTGTAGACCTGTTGGTCCGATAGGCAAACTGATGGGGGTCCAGTGTGGGGGGGAGGCTTGCTTTGAGGTGAGCCAAGATCAGCCGCTCAAAGCACTTTGCAATGACAGGGGTGAGTGCCACTGGGCGGAAATCGTTGAGACTCCCTGTGGCTGATTGTTTGGGCACTGGCACGATGGTTGACGTCTTGAGGCAAGTGGGGACAACACCCTGGGCCAGTGACAGATTGAAAGTGTCAGTGAGGACTAGGGATAGTTGTCCAGCACATGCCCTGAGCACACGCCCGGGGATGCCATCGGGGCCGGCAGCTTTGTGCTCATTCACCTTGCTCAGTGCATCTTGTACAGCAGAGGTGGAGAGACTGAGGGGTTGTTCATTCGGGGATGGAGCAACTTTGGTGGCTGGAGTTTTGTTGTCCCGGTCAAACGAGCATAGAAATGGTTTAGCTCATCCAGCAGGGAGGCGTTGTCTGGGGGGGGTGTTAACTTTCTGGTAATCAGCAATGGATTTGATTCCTTGCCACATGCGCCTGGGGTCGGAGTTGTTTTGGAAATGCTCCTCAATCCGCCGTTTGTGATTGAGTTTGGCATTCCTAATTCCCTTTTTCAGATTGGCCTTGGATGAGCTGTATCCCTCAGCATTGCCAGATCTGAAAGTGGCATCGCGAGCCTTCGGCAGGAGTCTGACCTCCCTTCTCATCCACGGCTTCTGGTTAGGGAAGGTCTTTATCTCTTTGTGGGTAGTGACATTATCAGTGCAGAATTTTATATAGTCCAAGACTGTTGAGGTGTATGAGTTGGAGTCCACTTGGGAGTTAGAGGTGGACTGGGTAACAAACAGCCTCCAGTCTGTTTGCTGAAACTGCTCCTGTAAAACAGAGACAGCCCCCTCAGGCCAAACCTTCACTGTCCTCACGGTAGGTTTCACACGTCTGATCAGAGGTGTGTATTTGGGGAGCAGCAACAAAGAGAGGTGGTCAGACTGACCAAGGTGGGGGAGGGGGAGGGCTTTGTAGACTTCAGTAATGTTACTGTATACTAAGTCCAGAATATTGTTTCCTCTGGTTGGGCAGGAAACATGCTGATGGAACCTGGGGAGTACAGTTCTAAGGTTGGAGTGGTTGAAATCACCAGCGACAATAAATGCCCCCTCTGGGTGTGCAGTTAGTTGTTTGCTGATAGCAGCTTGCAGCTCTTCCATTGCTAGCCTAGCATTAGTGTCCGGGGGTACATAGACTGCAGTGATAACAGTTGATGTAAATTCCCTGGGCAGATAGAAGGGCCTGCACTTTAACATCAGGTATTCCAGGTCAGCAGAGCAGTGACTAGCAATCCTAACAACGTCCGTACACCATGTGTTATTCACATAAATGCATAGTCCGCCGCCCTTGGTCTTACCGGAGTCCTCCGCTGTTCTGCCGGCCCTGAAGACAGTGCACCCCTCCAGCTCGATGGCGTTGTCCGGGATGTTATCATTGAGCCATGTCTCAGTGAAGACTATGGCGTTGCAGTCGGCGATCCGTCTGTGTGTGGTGATCCGCAGCCTTAGTTCGTCGATTTTACTCACCAGGGACCGGACATTCGCGAGGGAAAATGCTGGGCAGAGCTGGCTGGTGCGCGTTTGATTTCAGCCTAGCTCGATAGCCTCCCCGCTTCCCACGTCTTTGTTTGCAGTCCCTGCGAAGCCTCCGGGCACTTCCTGTCGGGGGAGCTGGCCTGCTAGACCACGGTGTCCTGGCAATCTCCGGCAGCAGTTGAAAGTCGCTTCTGGGGCTCGTTGTGCAGAGACGACCGAGCTCCAGTAGCTCCTGACGGCCGTACAGAGTCTTCGCTCGAGTGCTCCGGGCAAAAACTAAGGTAATTATTAACAGAAAAAAAACTACGGAGACGCAGAGCCTCGCGTTGTGCACGCGACGCCATCTGGTGGCCGACTAGGAAAAGGGGAGATGCAGCGAGACCTGGGTGTCATGGTACACCAGTCATTGAAAGTAGGCATGCAGGTGCAGCAGGCAGTGAAGAAAGCGAATGGTATGTTAGCTTTCATAGCAAAAGGATTTGAGTATAGGAGCAGGGAGGTTCTACTGCAGTTGTACAGGGTCTTGGTGAGACCACACCTGGAGTATTGCGTACAGTTTTGGTCTCCAAATCTGAGGAAGGACATTATTGACATAGAGGGAGTGCAGAGAAGGTTCACCAGACTGATTCCTGGGATGTCAGGACTGTCTTATGAAGAAAGACTGGATAGACTTGGTTTATACTTTTTAGAATTTAGGAGATTGAGAGGGGATCTTATAGAAACTTACAAAATTCTTAAGGGGTTGGACAGGCTAGATGCAGGAAGATTGCTCCCGATGTTGGGGAAGTCCAGGACAAGGGGTCACAGCTTAAGGATAAGGCGGAAATCCTTTAAAACCGAGATGAGGAGAACCTTTTTCACACAGAGAGTGGTGAATCTCTGGAACTGTCTGCCACAGAGGGTAGTCGAGGCCAGTTCATTGGCTATATTTAAGAGGGAGTTAGATGCGGCCCTCGTGGCTAAGGGGATCAGGGGGTATGGAGAGAAGGCAGGTACGGGATACTGAGTTGGATGATCAGCCATGATCATATTGAATGGCGGTGCAGGCTCGAAGGGCCGAATGGCCTACCCCTGCACCTAATTTCTATGGTTCTATGACCCTTCCTACGCACCCCTCTCCAATCACCACTTCACACCCACTTGCAGCCGGGTTTCGCTCTGGTGTTGTAAATTATCTTGTAAGTTACGTTAAAATGGGGAAAAAAGACTGATTTAGGTACTCAATCGTGAAAAAGGCATTATCTTCCTGAAATCATCAAAAAAAAGGCATGAAAAGGCACATGGCATTTATGGCAAAATCCTGGCTCTAATCATCATGCTATAACCTCAGTAGAGTAATTACTTATTCCTTGACGGATCCCGCAGCATCCTGGGCAAACTATGTTTCTATGTAAACTTAAATGCTTTATCAGGATCAGTAAAAAAGGATTCAGTCCCTTTATAAGTAACTCGCAATTTGGCAGGATATAATAGGCCAAATCGGAGGTCTGGGATGTCCCTCAGAATAGCTCTTGACTTGGAGAAGAGTGCTCTTTTCTTAATGACTTTGGCAGGAAAGTCTCTGAAGATTCGTATGTTTTCACCTTGAAAAGTTAGGTTTCTGTTGCAACTTTCGGCACAATGTCCTCTGGAACATGGCAGTGGTGCACCCTCAGGATCAAATGTCTTGGTGGGGCTGTGCTGTCTGACTGGGCTCTCAGAGCTCTGTGAGCCCGGTCAAGTTTAGGTTTTTTATCCAAAGCGAGTATGTCTAGAAGTAGTTGAGCCGGAAAAGCTCAAAGATTTCGACCAAGTTCTTTGCCTTCTTTCACTCCAACAATCCTTAGGTTCTGATGTTTAGAGCGCCCTTCCAAATCTAGAAATTTTTCAGTTACTTTAGGTAGTAACCCGGAGATATGTTCCACCTCAGCCGTCAGCCTGTGTGTTGTCTCGACATTTAAAGCCACAGTAGCTTCCAATTCCCGAATAGCCTCGCTTTGCTTTTGTGAAGTAGCCCTATCAGGTCAGAATTCTCCTCCGCTATACGGGAATTAATCTTGTCAATCATCCCACAGATTCCTGCCTTCGCAGCCGAAAGCTCCTGGCACAGTGCTGAATGGATCTCCTCCACCAAAGTTTACCTTGCTGCTTCCTCTCGGGGTGTGACATAATTGAGGTCGATGCTTCCTCTTGGCCTTCAGTAACTTTTGGTTGATGTTTCGTGTGTTTTGGCAGACATAGAAACATAGAAACCTAGAAAATAGGTGCAGGAGTAGGCCATTCGGCCTTTCGAGCCTGTACCGCCATTCAATATGTTCATGGCTGATGATCCAACTCAGTATCCCATCCCTGCCTTCTCTCCATACCCCCTGATCCACTTAGCCACAAGGGCCACATCTAACTCCCTCTTAAATATATCCAATGAACTGGCCTCAACTACCTTCTGTGGCAGAGAATTCCACAGATTCATCACTCTCTGTGTAAAAAATGATTTTCTCATCTCGGTCCTAAAAGATTTCCCCCTTATCCTTAAACTGTGACCCTTAGTTCTGGTCTTCCCCAACATCGGGAACAATCTTCCTGCATCTAGCCTGTCCAACCTACCTTTCATTTATTATAAGTACCGGGGTCGCGTTCTGATGACGTCACTTACGCGACTACTGAAAGTCTGCCGGTGAGTATTTTTAGATCAGTCCGGTTTGAATTTTCAGTAGGTTTTTGGCGTTAAACGGTGCGGAGGTGAACAGCGCGTGCCCTAAGCCACCATAGCACCACCGGATGTCGACTCCTCCACTTTACATGCTTATGGAGGGGAAATTCTTCACCCACTGGGCAAAGCCGATTTCAAATGTACCATCAATGAACAGACCAAGGACTTGCTATTTTACATCATACAGCCAAGTTCTGAAACCCTGCTAGGCATCAACGCGTCCCATGACCTGGGTTTGGTCTATTTCGGGCTTGCTGTCCACAAACTGTGTTTGACAGAGGGACCAACCAGACAGATGCTATCCCACTACAAAGATTTATTTAACAACAAACTCGGCAAACTACCTACAATATACAATATCATTGTCGACCATACAGTCACCCCAATCGTACGTGCCCCACAACGCGTTCCGCATGGTATGCATGAGCAAATACACGATGAACTAAAACATATGGTCTCCATCTGAGTCTTTGCTAAAGTCAGCGAACCCTCTCATTGGGTTTCCACCATTGTTGTCACCACAAAGAAAGACAAGAAGGAGTTACGCATCTGCACCAATCCTAAAGATTTGAATACAGCAACCAAACGCCAACACTACCCAATGAGGACCAGCGAAGATGGAGTAGCACAAATCGGTAGTGCAATGGTTTTCTCATTCGTGGATGTCAAAAGCTCATTCTGGCAAATCCCGTTAGACTGTGCTTCATCGGCGTTAACAACATTCGCCACACCGTTCGGACGTTACCGATTCCTAAGAATGCCTTTTGGCATCAACTCTGCCAGCGAAGTGTTCCAGCGTGCAATGGAACAACTGTTTGCAGAATTCCCCTGTGCCATCATAGTGGACAACATTCTAGTTTATGGCCGTGATGCCACCGAGCACGATGCCAACCTTCGTAAAGTACCGGACTGTGCCAGAGACATTAATTTAAAACGATGGCAAGAATGTCCTTCCTCAGATTAGGAGACCAAAACTGTACGCAATACTCCAGGTGTGGTCTCACCAAGACCCTGACCAAGTGCAGTAGAACCTCCCTGCTCCTATACTCAAATCCTTTTGCTATGAATGCTAACATACTATTCGTTTCTTCACTGCCTGCTGCACCTGCATGCCTACTTTCAATGACTGGTGTACCATGACACCCAGGTCTCGTTGCATCTCCCCTTTTCCTAATCAGCCACCATTCAGATAATAGTCTACTTTCCTGTTTTTGCCACCAAAGTGGATAACCTCGCATTTATCCACATTATACTGCATCTGCCATGCATTTGCCCACACACCCAGCCTATCCAAGTCACCTTGCAGCCTCCTAGCATCCTCCTCACAGCTAACACTGCCCCCCAGCTTCGTGTCATCCGCAAACTTGAAGATGTTGCATTCAATTCCCTCATCCAAATCATTAATATATATTGTAAATAGCAGGGGTCCCAGCACTGAGCCTTGCGGTACCCCACTAGTCACTGCCTGCAATTCTGAAAAGGACCCATTTACTCCTACTCTTTGCTTCCTGTCTACCAGCCAGTTCTCCATCCGCATCAATACTGAACCCTCAATACCGCGTGCTTTAAGTTTGTGTATTAATCTCTTATGTGGGACCTTATCGAATGCCTTCTGAAAGTCCAGATATTACACATCCACTGGTTCTCCCTTATCCACTCTACTAGTTACATCCTCGAAAAATTCTATAAGATTCGTCAGACATGATAAATCCATGCTGACTTTGTCCAATGATTTCACCACTTTCCAAATGTACTGCTATCCCATCTTTAATAATGACTCTAGCAGTTTCCCCACTACCGATGTTAGACTAACTGGTCTGTAATTCCCCGTTTTCTCTCTCCCTCCCTTTTTAAAAAGTGGGGTTACATTAGCTACCCTCCAATCCTCAGGAACTACTCCAGAATCTAAAGAGTTTTGAAAAAGTATTACTAATGCATCCACTATTTCTGCGGCTACTTCTTTAAGTACTCTGGGATGCAGCCTATCTGGCCCTGGGGATTTATCGGCCTTTAATCCATTCAATTTACCTAACACCCCCCTACAGGACCTATACACCAGGAAGTGCAGATCCAGAGCCAGCAACATAATGAGGGGCCCCTACCACCCCAGCAATGAACTGTTCCAGCTGTTACGGTCAGGCAAGCGCCCAGTGTGTAGGGAGTGGATGAGAAAGTGGGATAACATAGAACTAATGTGAGTGGTGAATCTCTGGAATTCTCTGCCACAGAAGGTAGTTGAGGCCAGTTCATTGGCTATATTTAACAGGGAGTTAGATGTGGCCCTTGGTACAGGATCATAGTTGGATGATCAGCCATGATCACATTGAATGGTGGTGCAGGCTCTAAGGGCCGAATGGCCTACTCCTGCACCTATTTTCTATGTTTCTATGAGTGCTGTTCCAATAGTGTGTTCAGCCAAATGCACTACTCTCTGCAGAGCCTTCCTGTCCTAAGCAGTGCTGTTCCCAAACCAGATTGTGATGTTCCCGGACAGGATGCTTTCTACAGCCACAGATTAGAAGCACTGAAGGATCCTCAGAGAGACTCTGAATTTCCTCAGCAGCCTGAGGTGGTAAAGGTGCTGCCTTGCCTTAGTGACCAGTACAGCAGTGCATTTGTCCATATCAGATCCTCTGTGATGTGGACTTCCAGGTACTTAAAGCTGCTCTCCCTATCCACAGTAGTGTCATTTATCTCCAGTGGTGTGTACGTCCTCGGATGTTGAGCCCTTCTAAAATGCACAATCATCTCCTTAGTTTTTGTGACATCTGCTTGTCAACAAGAGTGTCGCCGTTGCAAAGATCGACAGTGGTGCCAAGTGCAATGTCATATCATTATCTGAATTTATACGAATCCGTGATGCCGATCGTATTGCACACATTTCGGCCAATTTGCTATCCTACGGGGGAGGGGAGCTGCTCCCACTTGGAGAAACTGAACTGATTTGCCACCTGTAGTCACAAGCTCACAAACTGAAGTTGTTCATTGTCCGTGGGAAAGCTGCAACTCTGCTTGGCATGATCTCGTGCCAGGATCTAGGGCAGGTTACTTTTGGGCCTGCTGTCCATCAAATATCTCCCACTGAGGGCTCCACCCAGCAGATAATTTCACAATACACAGAACTATTTGACGATAAGCTTGGAAAGCTGCCCATCAAATACAACATCGTCACTGATCCAAATGTTTTACCTATGATCTGAGCACCACAACGCATTCCACATGCTATGCGTGACAGAATATACGATCAGCGGTTAGTGTCCCTGGGTGTCATTGCTATGGTCACTGACCCGTCCGACTGGGTTTCCACCATGGTGGTTGCAACAAAGAAGAACAAGGTGGCAGCAGTGGTAGCTGAGACCCGACCCGGCCCCAGAGCTGTGGCGGAGGCAGCAGCAGCGGAGACCCGACTCGGCCTCAGAGCTGTGGCGGCGGCGGCGGCGGTATCGGCGACGGCATCGGCAGCGGCAACGGAGACCTGACTCGGCCTCAGAGCTGTGGCGGCGGCAGCGACCACCCGCGGAGTTTGAACCGGCCCGATTGCGGAGCATGGTTGAGCCGCAGGATTTACCATCACCCGGTGGGGTCACAACATCTGGAGCTTGGATCGCTTCGGCGCAGAGGGAGAACGAAGAGGGAAGAGACAGAGACTTTAAGATTTTGCCTTCCACCACAGTGAGGAGGTGTTTGGTGAACTCACTGTGGTGGATGTTAAATTTGTGTTGATTGTGTGTTTTTGTCATTATTTAATATATGTATGACTGCAGGGAAACAAAATTTCGTTCAGGCCTGAAAGGTCTGAATGACAATAAAGGAATCTAATCTAATCTAATCTAATCTAATCTAATCTAATCTAATCTAATCTAATGTAATCTGCAGTGAGCATGTCCATGGTTCGGCCTAACAATCCGAGCCGCAGGAACAGTCTATTCAGGGTCTGTAAGTCAATGAATTGATTTTATCATGCATTGGATTGTTGCCCGAGTCACGGGCTGAACCAGCAATTCTATGTTAGAAATAACCATATAAGGTTCTATTATCATTCCCAATATCAGCGGGAATCATGGCTGCATCGGCCAGTCACTACAAAAATGACTGAAGCAGGATTTTGCTAAATTTTGTGCAACCCGACTGATAAGTCAAAATGTAACGAGAACTGCATCTATCGCCACTGCCATGCCACATTTTTGTATTCTTCTCTTACTGCAACTGGTGATTGAGCCTGGATGCAAACACTTGATCTTGTGTTCCATGAGCCACCAAGTCATTAATACTAGTGATCCAACATCCATTCTGTTTTGGCATTGATTTTACGTGCTGATACACCAGTGCCAAATGAGGTTAGGTAAACTATCACCGGATACTTTGACTTAATTGCACCCATGTGATTAACATATGACACTACCAAGTGTATCAACTTGGACTTGAGCATGCAGATTTATGCATTTTCGCACATACCCTTTAACCCATAGAATGCACCTAGTGTCTATAGGTAGTTGAAAACCATATAACTGATGAATTGGTAACTCATGCAAATCCCATCACCTCTGTAACTAGAGATGGTATTAGTAATTTCCCATCTTTGAGCACTAGCATCAGTTTGTAATATAACTGAAGATTTTCTGACGCAAGTTAGTGGAGCAATGCTGAATACTGTTCGTCCACCATAGTGAACTTTCATGGAGGTGAATAATGAGACCTACTTACCAGTGTCTCTAACTCCAGGTCCCTTACCTTTGCTGGAGATCCAGCAAAATTTTATGTGCAGACTCTGTCCATGTTGTAATTTCCATTAGATCGCTGATGCTGCTGATCAACTTTTCTTGTAGTGGCTAGTCCGTCTCTGATGGAGCAGCAATTTTAGAAGCAAACACACCACTTTCCCTCATGCAATTGTCGTGCATTATGCATTAAGCATGGGACCCTGGCACATAGTCATATTCGGGTATTGTTTGGAGTTAATCCATACTAACCTTAGAGACTCTTTTTAGAGTGGGCGTAATTGCACCTGAACCGGGTGTCACCATCCGTATCCTCAATTTGTCTGTGCATGCCTTGTACCAAGCATGTTTTGCGACACCATGGTCTTATAATATATATGGCTCCATCGTCATCCTTTATATATCCGAATGGGAGGACTTATGCAAACTGAACCAGGAGCTGCCTCAGGCATGTGTGCATGTATTTTAGCACCATCTCCACCACTGCATTCAACCAAGTGGGAGGAATGGCAATCCTGAACCAGCAGTTGCTTCAGGCACATGTGCATACTCCTGTAGCACTCTCTCTACCACTCCGTCATTTGAGTGGGAGGAAATATGCAACCCTGAACCAGGAGCTGCTGCCTGACATGCCTTAAGGTGGAGCATCCTTTGACTGCGACGAGTCGCAATCTTGTCTGACATAGATGCCCAAGACTTGGCACTCACTCTGAGTTGGGATTGTCAGGTTGCTTCCTTCAGCACCCGCCTGGACTAGCTGTGCAAATCGATAATCTGTTGGTATGCTCAAACAGGCTGCACGTGCTAGTGACTCCGAATCCTGCTCCTTTCCGATGCTAGTGCAGTCTACCGGAAGGACTGGAGCGCCTCTGGCCCCCAGGCATAGTGGGAGAAATGCTGGAACAAAAACCTGCCAGTTATTTGTCATGGGCAAAGACGTTTACACGAATGAAGACGCCCTTTTGTATTTTATTATTTTTGATTTGATCACTTGTTGATATGAATAAAGTCAGCGTCTTGATGAAGAATTTTCCAGTCAGGGATCTAGACCGCCATGGCAGGTCCGATTCTGCTACACATTATATTGGTGTATGTGATAATAAAATTTCTCTTTTGGTTATGATAGTCACAACGTGACCTAATGGCAACTATATATATATGCCCACCCGGTATACCATACTTTTAAAATAATACATTATAACTAGTCCACACAACCCATGTTTCGGAACCCCAGACTCACGTACCTGCATAGTTACCGGTGGTCTTGAGGTAAGCCCATAGGCCCTGATGTAGGTTCCATTCCCGTCCTTGATATGAAGGGTAGGACTGCCAGGGTGCATGGATTTTATATAGTATATTATCCCTGAAGGCAAGCTTGGGCCTAGGCCTGAAGACCTCTGCCCACAAATCAGTTTTCTGGCAGCTACCAGCTTAGAAAAATGCTACTGCCTATGGAAGTAAGGGTGATGTTACCCCTAGTAACGTGAGGGGAACTGGTATTTTATTCATAAATGTAGAATATACCCTGGACACATTCCAGGGTTGGGGTCAGTCACACACTGACCCCTTGCACTCCTCTCCACTGAGAGGAGATTAGTAAGCAGCCCTGAAGACAGGCGCTGCCGTAGTCCCCTGAGGACCTGCGCTGATAAGGCCCTGATTCGTGGACCATTTCAGGATGGGTAAACGTCCGAGGAAGTACCCTAAAATGACAGAGGGGAACCCTCCTGGCCGTGCTCGTCTAGCCCAGGGTCCTCCAACTTCGTACAGTTGCTGACCGTACTGTCAGTGAGTCGGGTAGCGAGCCCGCGGATCGTAGCCGTCATCACCCGCGGTCTAAAGTAACCCGCGGCCCGAATTAAAAAACCCTCGGGAGTCACTTAATAAGTAACACTAGGTAACAATAACAGTGGAAGACTCTTACTCAGTAGTGCAACCACAGACACAGTTCATAGAAGATCACAGTTGCTGAGGTTAGTATTGTGCAGTGTTCAAGAGCCTGATGGTTGTTGTGAAGAAGCTGTTCTTGAACCTGGAGATCACGGTTTTTAGGCTCCTGTACCTTCTTCCCAATGGTAACAGTGTGAGCTGAATGAATGAATGATAATTTATTATCACATGTGACATGTCACAGTGAGATTCTTTGTTTTCCATGTACAAGTATGCAAAGAGTCGCCACATATAGGGCGCTGGCAAAGTTACAAATTTATTCCATTCAGTGCCCACACTCCCCCTCCCCCGTCGGGGCACAGCCACTTTATTTCCACTTGAATACCTGAGTTGTAACTAGTTGAAAGCACAGATATAAAGCTCGCTGGCTGACTTGAAAAAAATATAATCTGTACTGTTTAGAGTTCAGTTTATTGTCATGTGTGCTGAGGTACAGTGAAAAGCTTCTGTTGCGTGTTAACCAGTCAGCAGAAAGCCAATACATGATTACCATCAAGCCATCCACAGTGTACAGATACATGATCAAGGGAATAATGTCATTGGTATCTTTTAACCAAACCACATCAGATACTTATTGGTCATGGATAATTATTATTGCCTCAGTTCGTGTGGAGAGGTGTAAATGGTGGAGGAGGGTGAAAATCAAATCCGGGTTGAGGGACAAATTTTGTCCGAGTCTGTGAGAGAAGGGGATTAGTGTCTTGGAGTTGAATATTGGTCAGATGAAAGGGGGAGTCAGTGCTGACTGTTGTTCAAGGCTGCAGGAGAGGAGAAAATCACTATTCCTGCAAAGTTACATTTGATTGCATGAACTTGACTTCAATATTCCATTGTTGCCACTTGCAGAGAGAGAGATATAGAAAGGAATCGGAGGTTTCATTCTCAGTGTATTACCACACATAAAACACTGGTTGCAGCAGGTCTGGCAGAGTCAGACAGAGAGGATGAGATGGAGACGGGAATCATTGCTGACTTTGGTCATAAACACACTGTGGATGCAAAACATAGTCACGGACAAGGATGATTGTAAGTGTAAGATTCAAACTCTGTGCGAACCCATCTCTTCAAGCCGTGTGGTCCAAGCTGAGGTGAGTCATGAGGCGGAAAGCACTGCGTAGCCTTTTATCGCTTCAGCTGGAAAGTGGAGCAAGGATTTACGAGGATGTCGCCCTGGGTTGGGGAATAAAGAACCAGAGGGCATAGATTCAAGTTGAGAGGGGAAAGAATTTATGGGAATCGGATAGATTAACTTGGGGTCATGTTCGGTATGGACATCGTGGATGGTCTGTTCCTGTGCTGTACTGTTCTATGTTCTAGTTGTGTGGACACCAGAACATAACATGGGCAATGGGAGGAAAAGTAGGTGGACTTTTTACTTCTAGGGACTGTTCTGCTTTTCGTTCCGATCCTGGCTAATCTAGTTTAGTGAGTGATCTGAACTCTCTGCAATTAAATATTCTAAAGATTCACAAATCTCCTAGGCAACACAACACTCTTATCCATCTTATATGGGTATCCGACTTAGAATGCACAATGTGTAGGAAGGAACTGCAGATGCCAGTTTAAACCGAAATAAACACAAAATGCTGGAGTAACTCAGCGGGACAGGCAGCATCTCTGGAGAGAAGGAATGAGCGACATTTCGGGTCGAGACCCTTCTTCAAACTGAGAGTCAGGGGAGGGGGAGATACAAAGCTAAGGAAGTGTGAGGTGTGAGAATTAGACATCTAAGGGGGTGGACAAGAAGGAAAATGTAGGATAGATCATTGTTAGCTAGGAGAAGGTAACAACAAAGCAAACAGATAAAATGTAATCGGGGGCAGTCAGACTGGTCGGAGAACTGTGAAGGGGGAGGGATGGAGAGAGAGGCAAAGCAAGGATTACATGAAGTTAGAGAAGTCCATATTCATACCACTGGGGTGTAAGCTGCTGAAGCAAGGTGGTCCAACTGAAGTTGTACAGGGTCCTGGTGAGACAGGACTGGAGTATTGTGTGCAATTTTGGTCTCCTAATTTGTGGCAGGCCATTATTGCTATTGAGGGAATGCAGCATAGGTTCACCAGATTAATTAGTGGGATGACGGGACTGACATATGATGAAAAAATGGGTCGACTGAGCTTGTATTCACTGGAATTTAGAAGGATGAGAGGAGATCTTATAGGAACATAAAGGATTGGACAGGGTAAATGCAGAAAACATTTTCCTGGTTCGTAGTCTAGAACCAGGGGTCACAGTTTAAGAATAAGGGGTAGGCAATTTAGGACTGAGATGAGGAAAAACGTTTTCAGCCAGACAATTGTGAATCTGCAGAATTCTCTGCAACAGGCAATGGAGGCCAATTCACTGGATTTTTTCAAGAGAGTGTTAGATGTTGCTCTTCAGGCTAAAGGAATGAAGGAATAATGAGAATAAGCCAGAATGGGTTACTGATTTCGGATGATCAGTCATGATCATATTGAATGGTGGTGCTGGCTCGAAGGGCCGAATGGCGTACTCGTGCACCTATTTTCCATGTTTCTATGACAGCACACAAGGTCAGGATCGAACCCAAGACTCTGGTGCTGTGAGGCAGGATTCAGGATTGCAACAAAAAGTACCATCAACATCACACGGCTATCTTGACTGCTCTTCCTCCCATCTTGCTTCCTGTAAGGACTCCATCCCCTATGCCCAATTCCTCCGTCTACGCCGCATCTGCTCCCAGGATGAGGTGTTCCACACCAGGGCATCGCAAATGTCCTCATTCTTCAGGGAACGGGGGTTCCCCTCCCCTACTATAGATGAGGCACGCACCAGGGTCTACTCCATACCCCGTAACACTGCTCTCTCTCCCCATCCCCCCACTCGCAACAATGGCAGAGTCCCCCTGGTCCTCACCTTCAACCCACTAGCTGACACATACAACAAATAGTCCTCCATCATTTTCGCCACCTCCAACGTGACCCCACCACTCGCCACATCTTCCCATCTCCCCCCCTGTCTGCCTTCCGCAAAGACCGCTCTCTCCGTAACTCCCTTGTCAATTCTTCCCTTCCCTCCCAAACCACCCCTTCCCCGGGGACAGAGATGCAACACCTGTCCCTTTACCTCCCCCCTCGACTCCATTCAAGGACCCAAGCAGTCGTTCCAGGTGCGACAGAAGTTCACCTGCACCTCCTCCAACCTCATCTATTGTATCCGCTGCTCTAGATGTCAGCTGATCTGTATCGGTGAGACCAAGCATAGGCTTGGCGATCCTTTTGCCGAACATCTCCGCTTGGTCCGCATTAACCAACCTGACCTCCCGGTGGTACAGCACTTCAACTCCCCCTCCCATTCCGTATCCGACCTCTCTGTCCTGGGCCTCCTCCATGGCCAGAGTGAGCAACACCGGAAATTGGAGGACCAGCACCTCATATTTCGCTTGGGGAGTCTGCATCCTGGTGGCATGAACATTGAATTCTCACAATTCTGTTGGCCCTTGCTGTCTCCTCCCCTTCCTACCTCTCCCTCAGCCCTCGGGCTCCTCCTCCTCCTTTTTCCTTTCTTCTCCCCGCCTCCCCCCCACCCCCCATCAGTCTGAAGAAGGGATTTGGCCTGAAATGTCGCCTATTTCCTTCACTCCATAGATGCTGCTGCACCCGCTGAGTTTCTCCAGCATTTTTGTGTCCCACCAACATCATCTGCAGGTTAAATCTGTCCACCAACAGCCCTCAATTTTCTTCAGGGTTTGAGAGCAGATAATTCTGTATAATTGCAGGAAATTGTTATTTCTTAATTTAGATGGCAATTCTAATTTTATTCCAGGTCTTTGTATTTCACCTTGAACAAAACAACTGGGAGGAATATCACTGGTCGAAGATTACAACGATTGTAGTGTCTGGTGCTGTGGAAGATGAGTTCTACTGTCTCGCCCATTCATATAACATTAGACTTGTCTTCAAAGGTAACTCATTTTACCACAGATGATTGAGTGAATACCATCAAAGATCTAAGGGTTAATAGTAAGATTAAACGAGAACTTACCAGTTTGAAGTTTGATCTGTATTTTATGAGGAGTTACGATGAGGGATTACGTGAAGAGCCCGCCTCAGGACGCATGTGCGGCATACTTCAAAGCAGCGGTGTGGAATCACAGATAGACACAAGTATTTGAAGTAACATAGTAAAGACAAAAAGACATCAATTTATCAGTTTGATCCATATAATGAGGGTGGGAGCGGAGGGCACGTAATCCCTCATCGTAACTCCTCATAAAATACAGATCAAACTTCAAACTGGTAAGTTCTCGTTTAATCTTACTATTTTATTTCAGAGTCACGTGAGTGACTACGTGAAGATTTCAAAGCTTCTGTGATTTCAAACCGTGTAACAGTTTTATTCACTCACTGCCGAAGTCTTTGAGGGAGGAAGTGTGTTATCGTAATCAACCAATGAATCTGTTTATAGAAACACAATGGTATTTTTACAATAACAATGAAGAAATTTAAATGCTCCCCTGGGCTAATTTAAATATTTGCAGATTGGAATCTTTCCTGCAAATAAAAACAGGTTTTGTCAACAGTTTATAATAAATTATTTCTCTGAACGTTTTACCCCCACCATTCTGTTGTAGCCAGGATGTGGTTTATAGGCACATCCATTCTTTTGCCGTTGACGTGGAAGCTTGTCCTGTGGAATGAAAAACTTTGTACATGTTAGTTTTATCCCAGGAGCTTTAATACCTGCTTGAGCCATCCCAAAAAAAAGGCTCGTTACCCGACCACAAGGTTTTTTGTGACCAACCCACAAGACTTTTCATCTCCCTCGAATATTTAGGTTGTGTCTATGTAAGGTAATAGGGTCATGGCACATTACCGTGTTTTCTGGCGGGTAAGCCCGGATTTTATGACTGGATAAGGTGTTCCTGGTCTGGTTTGACCATTCCCTGGACAATGAAAGAGATCTGGTCTGAAGCTATGAGCATGGTGTCCAGTTGCAATAGGAGTAGTGACTGGACCCTCTGTGCTGCTCCGTGTGCCTTCAACATATGTGTTTAGAGCATAGAAGGTTCAGGTTGAGGGATCTGGCTGGTGGGTATCCCCGGAGGTATGGTTGTACCACTGTGACATCCCATATATGGGTGTACCTGGTCTAGGGGTTTAGAGTTTTAATACCCTTCAAAGCTTTACCACCAGCCAGTGACCCCATGGCCTGTTGTCCTGTAGCTGTTTTGAAACAACAGGCAGGGCAATTTTACTTCGGAGTCACGTGAGTGACTTCGTGAAGAACCCCGCTACGGCGCATGCGTGTCATATCGCATACACGCATTGAACGTGTCGCACCTGGGGAGGACGTCCCCTTGAACGGGAGAATTGAAAAGCCGACGGACGGCAGGTAAGTGACTCTGCATTTTCACCCTGTATAGGAAATGGACAGAGCAACACGCAGAAAGGCTGTGAAGAAGCTGCAGGACGTCAGCAGCGAAGGTGCCAGGGACCCGCAGCAGCAGCCGCCGGCACAGGCAGCTTGTACTGAGACAGCTGTGCCAGATTTAAACCCCGCGCCGGGAAAAACAACTTCTAGACCGGGCGGGAAGGCAAAACGGAAAACCTATCACTGTGAAAGTGAGCTGGAAAAGTCGCCGGGTAATACTTATCTGTACCGCAATAACGATGACCAGCTGCAGGGCATAGAGCAGCCAGCAGCGACCACATCTGCAGAGCTCGGAAACCAGTACGAGTGGCTGCAGCATGTGGGGCCGTCATCAACATGTTCAGATGAGTACCGGAATGGCGAACAACGGCACTTGCAGCGGCCGGGAGCAACCAGAGCCGGTGGGCATGGGGACCGGTTGCGACAAAAAACGCGTGCGACTAGTGCCCGAGGGCACGAAAGTCGGCAGGAGCGGTGGGATAAAAATAAACACCCGCGATCGACCAGTGCGGGAGAGCACGAAAGTCGGCTGGAGCGGTTGTGGGAGGAATTTCTCCACAGTGCCAGGCTCCAGAATATGGATAAAAGCCACACAGGCAAAGGTGTAAGTCCCTCAGCACATTGCCAGAAAAGGCTGCTGGACATTTCATCCTCCTCTGAAGAGGGTGTTCAAGGGCTGCCTGAGTCAGACTCTGAACAAGAGTCAGAGCCACGTTCCCATATGGAGGATGAGGGAACACAGCTGCTGGACATGGTGGGCAAATATTTCCAGCAAGAACAGACTGGCAAAGACCTAGAGGCCAGGATGGCTGCCAGCATTGATTACATGACGACCCATCACCTGCAAACCAATACCTTAGCTGAGGTATTGGCAAGACATTTACCTCCGCGAAATTGTGCGGCTCTGAATGTGGCCAGTGTGAACCGAAGTATTTGGAGACACGTTGGTTAGGCTATCCGGAGTCAAGATATCAAAATACAAAACGCTCTTAAAGGTCTCTCAGCGGGTATAACAGCTTTGGCCCGTACGCTAGAGAACGTTGACATGTCAAATGACATTAAAGACGCTTTAGCACTTTTTTGCAACGTTCAATTTGAACTTAACAACATCAGGAAAGGGGCTATTCAGCCAGCTCTGGATCCAAAATTTGCAATCCTGTGCAAGCAGAAAGCCATAAAACCCCAAACCTTGTTGTTTGGGGGTGACCTATCAAAACAGGTCAAAGATTTGGAAGAGGAGGCCAAAACTTTGGGCCTAATTAAAGCGACCAAAGGATATCTCGGAAAACGGTATCATCCTTATGGGACTCCTAAAAAAGGAAGTACTAATATTTATAGTACGAAAAATTGGAGAGAGGCCAGAGGTAACCAGCAGCAGCGTCCTTTTTTAGGGGTTGGCCCGGGACGCCCACAATGGAAAATGCGCAAGCCTCCACTTCAACATTTACCCCACCCTCAACCTCAAGGCCCTCCGCAACCTCGGTTGAAACCGAGAAAGTAACAAAATTTCCACCGATAACCATGGAGGTAGGTGGGTCTGTGCCTCAAAAATTAATAAGGAGCACGGAACTTGGAGGGAGGTTGCAATTTCATTTGGAAGCATGGTGTAATTTAACTATGGATAGGTATATCCTTAGCAGTATTAAGGGATATCTGATAGAGTTTATACACATACAAAACCCTCCAGTACAACATACACCGGACAGAACTTATATGCTTACCAAATTAGACAAAGCTAAAGCTCATATTGAACTACAAAGGTTGTTCACTAAAGGAGTAATTGAAAAAACCAAACATGAACAACAGGAATTTGTCTCAAATATATTTATTAGACATAAGAAAGATGGGGGTTGCCGGATTATTATTGATTTATCAACGCTTAATAATTTTGTACAATATGTTCATTTTAAAATGGATACTTTTAGTACTGCTACAGAGTTAGTGTCGGCAGGCTACTTTATGGCAAGTATTGATCTTCAAGATGTTTACTATACGGTACCCATCAGAGGCGAACACAGACGGTTTTTGAAATTTAATTGGATGGGTCAGCTTTGGCAATACAAGGCGCTACCAAACGGGCTAACGTCAGCCCCTAGATTATTCACAAAAATTCTTAAACCAGCCTTGGCATTCCTTAGACAACAAAACTATAGAGTTATGGCATATTTGGATGATATCTTGATTGTGGGGAAAACCTATGAATTGGCTAGTAAAGTAGTGGTTGCCACAACACAATTGATGCAACAGCTGGGATTCATTATCCATCCAATTAAGTCAAGATTAACACCAGCTACTAATATTGATTACTTAGGGTTCACCATTAACACACTTGATATGTTAGTAACTTTACTTATAGGGAAAGCTACGGAGTTACAAAAGGATTGCACAGAGCTTATTAATACCTTTAAACCATCCATTAGACGGGTAGCCAGGATTATTGGGAAAATTATAGCCACGTTTCCTGCCATTCAATTTGGACGATTACATTACCAAAATTTACAGAGAGAAAAAATTAGAGCACTCAAAATTAATAGAGGCCATTTTGATAGGCCAATGGAGCTAACAATAAGAGCCATAAAAGAACTACAATGGTGGGAACAAAATGTTAAATATAGCTCCAACCCAATAGTTATTCCAAACCCATCTGTGGTATTACAAACAGATGCCAGTGCAATTGGTTGGGGAGCAACGGATACCATCTTGAGCTGTGGAGGGAGATGGAATATACAGGAAACTAACCTACTTACCACTAAGGGTATAAATTACTTAGAAATGTTGAGTGCTTTTTATGGTCTAAAATCTTACTGCTCGGGAATGATTCACCAGCATGTTAGATTGCAGATAGATAATACCACGGTGGTGGCATATATAAATCATATGGGTGGAAATATATCAACATCCTGTGATGAATTGGCAAACTCTATTTGGCAATGGTGTATCCAAAGGAATATTTGGTTATCGGCTACGTATCTACCAGGGATACTTAATTCAGTGGCAGACGCCAGGTCACGAAAATTTAATGAAAATACGCAATGGATGTTAGACAGAACGATATTTGCTGAAATCACAGCAAAGTACGGAAGGCCGGATATTGATCTTTTTGCATCCAGGTATATATCATGGGAACCAGATCCTGGGGCAGAAGCTACAGATGCATTCTCATTGCACTGGGGGAAATGGTTCATTTATGCATTTCCTCCTTTCTGCCTCATCAATCGGGTACTACGGAAAATTCAACTAGACTCGGCATCTGGGATTCTCATAGTACCTGATTGGCCTACCCAACCATGGTTCTCGGTGCTGCAGGATTTGGTGCTAACACCATATATTACTTTAAGACATAGTCCTCAGTTGCTGGTGCATCCGGTGACTGGGGACAGCCATCCTTGCCATAATTATCTGAATTTATTGGTTTGTAGACTCTGAAAGAACCATTTCGGCATATGGGTCTATCTGATAGAACTGTGGACATGATCACAGCAGCACAGAGAATTTCGACTCAAAAACAAAATTTATGTCATATTAAGAAATGGACTAAATACTGCCTGGATAACAATCTAGACCACAGAAAGATGGATGTTCCAGCTGTGCTAGAATTTCTCACAAGCCTGCACTATGAAGGACTCAGTTACAGCACGGTCAATAGTGCTAGGAGTGCCTTGTCGAGTTATTTATGGGAAGGCACAGAAAGACAGGGTGTGGGCTCACATCCTCTAGTAGTAAAACTCAAGAGTCAAGAGTCAAGAGTCAATTTAATTGTCATTTGGTTACTGTTACGAGGCATCTTTAACACAAACCCACCAAGGGCTAGATATAGCCAAATCTGAGATGTGAGTGTAGTCCTAACCATGTTACGGAATTGGTCACCGGCTACAGCATTAACGCTGAACAAACTCACAATGAAAATGGTAATGCTTATGGCGCTGGTCACAGCGCAAAGGGTCCAGTCATTGCAGAAATTAAGATTGGATAACTTCACTGAGGCCACAGGAAGTTTGATTTTCGTGATCCAGGGCCTTATTAAGCAAAATAGACCAGGATCAGCGGGTCAGGTCATAGAGTTCATAGCCTATCCGCAGGACGAACGCCTCTGTGTAGTGAAACACATTGTGTTATATATTGACAGAACAAGGGCTATCAGAGGCAATGAAAAGGCTCTTTTGATTAGCCATAAGAAGCCGTACCATAAAGTCTCGACTCAGACCATTTCACGGTGGCTGAGATATTGCTTAATTCAGGCAGGAGTGGACACTAATGTATTCAAATCTCACTCCACCAGGGCTGCAGCTACATCAGCAGCTAATCGCCTTGAGGTACCGATGGACAAAATCCTCAGAACTGCAGGATGGTCATCAGAGAAAACGTTTCACACATTTTACAACAAACCAGTTAGAAAAGAAGAAACGTTTTCGGGGAAAATTTTAAGTTCTATATAATTTATACCTGAAGCTTACAAGGTTTATGAATTGATTTAATAAATATTATTTACCATTTTTGTTTAAAATGTTGGTATGAATGTATTTCTTGAATACCAGTAACAATTTCTCCCAAACTACCAAGGCAGTTGTGAAGCTTGGACTCGTTCCACGGCATGAGGTCACAGAGCTTTGAAATCTTCACGAAGTCACTCACGTGACTCCGAAGTAAAATAGTAAGATTAAACGAGAACTTACCAGTTTGAAGTTTGATCTTTATTTTATGAGGAGGAACGTTGAGGGAATACGTGCCCTCCGCTCCCACCCTCATATGGTCATATCTTAAACTGGTATCTCTTTAATAATCTTACTATCTTAGGTCATTATAGTGTATCTGTGACCTCACACCGCTGCTTTGAAGGATGACACGCATGCGCCGTAGCGGGGTTCTTCACGTATTCCCTCAACGTTCCTCCTCATAAAATAAAGATCAAACTTCAAACTGGTAAGTTCTCGTTTAATCTTACTATTCTAGCTGTGTTGATGGTACTGTAGCCGAATCCTTCATTGTGATGAAGGTTCTCCAGGAATTCCAGTTCGTAGTAACTGAATCAGTTGAGTAGGTTATCCCTGTATCCTTGCAGTACTTCTCTTGATGCTGGACAAGTGTTGTAGTCCAGTGGATGTTCAGAAGGATGCTGACATGGTGTCGATGGTTCAGTATAACAATCCCAGTCCCAGATGAGGCTTGTGCAGAATCTGCAACCCAGGAGCTTGATTTCCCATGGCACAGATGACTTGTGCCCGGCTCCGAGTGTTAATAATTCTGGGTACTGGGAAATACCATCGAAGTTTCAACAACCATGTCATGGCGTATAGTGAACAAAGGCTGCGTAAGTCCGTCAGGTACTATCAAATACCTGAAGCAGAATCCTTTTGTACTGTGCGTAGTCCTCGATTGGTGAGGCAGAAGGGAAGAAATACATAGAAATAATTTCACCAATGCAGCGCGAACGCATTTGTCTATGGATTATTATAAATACATTCTTGATTGACAACATGACCTGTAGGTCAGAAAAGTTATAATATATAGCTGACGAGCTTTCTGCTGGTAACTATCTGTCCCAGAGAAATTGGCAATGAAGATTCCACTGCCCCAGGGTCTGGTTTCCCCCGCGACATACATAGGACATCCCCAAACACCTGGTGATATAGCGTTGATGCAGATAATCGATATCAGATTCAGATTCAATTTTAATTGTCATTGTCAGTGTGCAGTACAGAGACAATGAAATGCATTAATATCTGGTGCGTCATATAGCTTGATAGTTTTGTTAAAACTTTTTTATAAAAAACATCTAATTGATGTTGTCCTTAAATTTATGTGACCTGGTGTCTGTCACTGTATTTTGCTTACCTGGCAGGTAAGTTGCTGATAGTCAAATACATGTTTGGACACACCATTGCCAAATTGTTTTGACCAACTTGTCATATGATACCGACTTTATGCTGCCCATATGGTTAATGTAGGCCACCTCCGTAGTGTAGTCTATTTATAACCGTACATGCAAGTGCTTTAAAACCCATAAAATTCACCCGAACATTTTTTAGATAATTAATGCCCAGTATAAGTGGTAACCCCACCACTGTCTTTCTGATATTACTTCAGTGGGTAACTTCATGAGATGCTCAATGACAACCTATATGTTGTTTTTGATACTAAGGTCTGAATCATGTAGACAGAAATGCTACCATTTTCCCAATTACTCTGTTACTTGTCGAGTAGTTGGTAGTTTGTTGACCATTAATTTGTTGCTTGTTTGTGCCAATTCAACTATGTTGTCTCTTGGCAACATTATAGTTATGTGGACTGAATTAATATCAAACCCAAGATAGTCCAGGAAAGAGCTCTATATGCTGGTAGGAACCAGACCCACCTACCTCCATGGTTATTGGCGGTTTTATCTTTTCTGTTTTCTGAGTGCTTTTGTTCTGACGACGTGCTGGTGACGTTGGGGGGAGGCGCATTTTCCAGGGGGTCCGCGGCGGGCCCTGATCTAAAAGATCTTTGGGGATAATGCAACCCCAAGCGTTCACCAGTCCCATATTCTAGACGTCGACTGGTGGATGCCGTGGGGTGCTGCTGTACTTCTAGCAATAATGTACTTCCTCAAATATGGAGTCCAAAATTGCACACAATACTCCAGATTCTGTCTCACCAGGGCCCTATACAACTGCAGTAGGACCTCCTTACTCCTAAACTCAAATCCTCTCACAATGAAGGCCAACATGCCAATGGCTTTCTTCATTCCCTGCTGTACCTTCATGCTTACTTACGGTGACTTATGTACAAGCACACCCAAGTCTCATTGCACCTCCCCTTCTCCAAATCAGACAATAATCTACCTTCCTGTTTTTGCCACCAAAGTGGATAAACTAATGTATCCACATGGTACTGCATCTGCCATGCTTGTGCCCACTCACCCAACCTATCCAAGTCAACTGCTGCCTCATAGCATCCTCCTTGCAACTCACACTGCCACTCAGCTATGTGTCATCCACAAACATGTTAAATTCCTTCAACTAAATCGTTAATATATATTCTAAATAACTGGGGTCCCAGCACCGAGCCTTGCAGCGTCCCACTAGTCACTGCCTGCCATTCTGAAAAGGACCCATTCATTCCACACTTTGCATCCTGCCTGCAAGCAGTCCGCTATCCATGTCAATACCCTAACCCCAATACCATGTGCTTTAATTTTGCACAATAATCTTTTGTGTGGAACCTTGTCATAGGCTTTTTGAAAGTCCAGATACACCACATCCACTGGCTCTCCCTTATCTATTCTACTTGTTACATCCTCAAAAAATTCCAAAAGATTAGTCAAGCATGATTTCCCCTTCATAAATCCATGCTGACTTTGACCGATCCCATCACTGCTTTCCAAATGCGCTGCTATAACATCTTTAATAATTGACTCGAGCATCTTCTCCACTGCCGATGTAAGGTTAACTGGTCTATAATTCCCCGTTTTCTCTCTCCCTCCTTTCTTAAAAAGTGGAGTTGCGTTGATTACTCTCCAGTCCACAGGAACTGATCCAGAGTCAAGAAAATATTGATCACCAATGCACCCACAATTTCTAAGGCCACCTGCTTGAGTACTCTGGGATGCAACCATCAGACCCTGGGGATTTAGCTGTCTTCCTTCAGTCCCAACAGTTTACCTAATACCATTTTCGGATGAATGTGGATTCCCTTCAGTTCTTCCCTCTCACTAAATCCTCAGTCCCCTCGTAATTCCAGGAGATTGTTTGTGCCTTCCTTAGTGGAGACAGAACTAAAGTACTCGTTTAACTGTTCTGCCATTTCCTTGTTTCCCAATATAAATTCACCTGTCCCTGACAGTAAGGGACCGACATTTGTCGCTACCATTTGTTTCCTTTTTACATACCTAAAGAAACTTTTACACTCAGTTTTTATATTCCCCGCAATCCTTCTTTTATGCTCTTTTTTACTCCCTCTTAATTACCCCTTTGTTCTCCTCTGTTGAGTTCTAAATTTCTCCCAGTCCTCTGGTTTGCTGCTTCTTCTGGCCAATTTATGCCTCTGGCTTGGCTTTAACACTATCCTTGACTTCCCTCGTCAGCCACGGTTGAGCCGCCTTTCCCCATTTTATTTTTTCACCAGACAGGGATGAACAATTCTGGAGTTCATCCATGTGGCCTTTAAGTCTTCACCATGGCATCTCCACTGCAATCTTTTCAGTATAATTTGTCAGTCTATCCTGGCCAATTCCTGCCTCATACCTTCAGTCTCCTTTATTCAAGTTCAGGACCCTAGTCTCTGAATCCGTGTCACTCTCCATCCTAATGCTGAATTCCTCCATATAATGGTCACTGTTGCCCAAAGGGCCTTGCACAACAAGATCGCTAACTAATCCTTCCGCATTACACAATATCCAGTCTAGGATGGCTGCCCTCCAATCGGTTCCTCTACATATTGGTTTAAAAACCCATCCTGTATATAATCCAGGAAATCCTCCTACTCAGCAATGTTACCAATTTGCTTGGTCCAATCTATATGTAGATTAAAGTCACAGCTATAAAGTGAGAGGTAGAAGGTTTAAAGAAGATGTCTGACACAAGTTATTTATATAGAGAGAGGTGAGAGCCTGGAACACATTGCCAGAAGTGGAGGTGGAGGCAGATACAATTGTGGCGCTTTAGTAGATTTTACATAGGAATTGCAGGGAATAGAGGGATATGTATCAAATGCAGGCAGATGAGATCAGTTGAACTTGCATCATGTTCGGCACAAACATCCTGTACTGTACTGTTCTATGTTCTTCTATGTTCTCTGAGTAAGAGGCACACAATTCATCGATGCAGCATTCTGGGATGGTCTAGAAACTGCATACACAGAATGCTGGACAGTACAGCACAGGAACAGTCCCTTTGGCCCACAATGTCTGTGAGGAACATGATGCCAAGTTAAACTAATCTCCTCTGGCTGCACGTGATCCATCTCCCTGCATTCTCTGCACATCCATGTGGCCATCTAAAAGCCTCTTAAACCCACTATCCTTTCTGCCTCCACCACAGCCTCCCATCACACCCTAAAAAGCAACGCTGAGGAGGCTCCTTCCTCGTTGTTGATGTCAGTTCTGTCGTGTAATCTGCTTTGTGAGGAACTGGGGAAGTGAGGAACTGAAGGAAATCCACATTAGCCAGGAAATGGTGTTGGATAGACTGATGGGACTGAAGGCTGATAAATCCCCAGGGCCTGATGGTCCGCATCCCAGGGTACTTAAGGCTCTCAAAATCATGGATGCATTGATCATAATTTTCCAATGTTCTATAGACTCAGGATCAGTTCCTGTGGATTGGAGGGTAGCTAATGTTATCCCACATTTTAAGAAAGGCAGGAGAGAGAAAACGGGGAATTATAGACCAGTTAGCCTGACAACGGTGGTGGGGAAGATGCTGGAGTCAATTATAAAAGATGAGATAGCCGCACATTTGGATAGCAGTAACAGGATCGGTCCATGTCAGCATGGATTTACGAAGATGAAATCATGCTTGACTAATCTTCTGGAATTTTTTGAAGATGTAACTAGGAAAATGGACAAGGGAGAGCCAGTGGGTTTAGTGTACCTGGAGTTTCAGAAGCATTTGATTAGTGGGCAAAATTAGGGCACATGGTATTGGGGGTAGAGTGCTGACATGGATAGAGAAGTGGTTGGCCCCCTCCCTCCCTCTCTACTCACCCTCTCCCTCTCTGCCCCGCCCTTCCCACCACCCACATAAAACATGCTAAAGAACACTAACACGTACATATACACATCCCGGTACATAAGCCAATGATTATTGGCTTCACATGACACTAAACGTTATATTGGTTTATCGTTGTCATAAGGTACCGATAGACAATGAAAAACATTGTTTGCATGCCATCCAGTCAAATCACACTGTATTAGAGTACAATCAATCGACACATAAATAAAACAGGTAGTGCAAAGAGAAAAATATCAGAGTGCACAATATTACAGTGTTATAGCATTCCAGTCACAGAGAGAAAGTGCAAGGTCCACAATGAGGCAGGTTGGAAGATCTGGATTACACCACAACTAATGGTAAAATCGTTCAGTAGTCTGATAATTGACAATAGATAATGGGTGCAGGAGTAGGCCATTTGGCCATTCGAGCAAGCACTGTCATTCAATGTGATCATGGCTGATTATCCACAATTAGTACCCCGTTCCTGCCTTCTTCCCACATCCCTTGACTCCGCTATACATCTTTCCTTACAGAAATGATTGATAATGGTTATGCTGAAATGGTACCAGTGGACCAGCTGAATTGAAGTGATGCCGAACTCTGGTACATCCCTCATCATGGGGTGTATCACTCAAGGAAAAGTACCTTAAGGGTGGTCTTTAACTGTGGCGCAGTCTTCAAAATAACATCACTTAACTGCCAACTGCGGCAGGGTCCAGACCCTACCAACTCACTCATTGGTTTTCACATCAGATTCAGACAAGAACTATTTGCTCTGATGGTTGATATTACAGCAATGCTTCATCAGATCAAGGTATCAGAAAACCATATTGACTATTTGTGATTCCAGTGGTGGCCTGAGGGTGATGTGCAGCAAGATCTTGTTGAATACCGGAAAACGGTACAACTTTTTGGAGCAGTGTCATCACCAAGTTGCATAAAAACTTTGCATTAAGCAAGACTGCTGAAGGCAACAAAGCTTCTTTCCAGTAGAGGTGACAAGCACAGGAAAGAACAACTTCTATGTTGATGATTGTTGAAAACCCATGCCCTCGGAACAGGAAGAAGTTCAAATGGCAAGGCAAACTCTGCCAAATGGGAGGATTCATGCTGTCAAAGTGGATCAGCAACAGCCTTGCAGTATTGGCAACCATTCCACAAGAAAACAGAGCCAAAAAGACCAGTGAGTTGGACCAACAAAGACAATCTGCTGATGGAAAGGGCACTGGGATTACACTGGTGCGTTGAAACAGATGTGTTCAAGTTCAGAATTGCGGCAGAGGAACGACCATACACAAGACGGGGCATCTTGTCCGTGATTGGCTCTATATACATCCCTTTAGGATTTCTCGCACCATTCACTCTGCCAGTCAAGCTGATTATGCAGGAGCTCTGTAAATCAAAACCTCGGATGGGATGAGAACATAACGCAAACCTCTCTCAGATATGCACAGCTGCACCACTTTTCAGACGCAAGTGAAATAATGAATTTGTAAAGGATCAAATACCATCAGATGACAATAATTCTGATGCAGGTAATTTGAAACTGTAATTAAACATTGCCAGGACTTTAAAGTAGAGATGTTTCAGCTTCAGATTAAGTGTATTCCAATGAAGAGAAGGATAGAGAGATTATAACAGGAGCTAAAACAGGAGATATGTAGGAAGGAACTGCAGATGCTGGTTTAAACTGAAGATAGGCACAATAAGCTGGAGTAACAACAGGTCAGATAGCATCTCTGGAGAAAAGGAATAGATGACATTTCGGGTTGAGATGGGTCTGAAAAAGGGTTTTGACCCGAAACATCACCTATTCCTTTTCTCCAGAGATGCTTTTTTTGTGTATCAGGGGCTAACAAGATATCCATAAACAGAAAAGGAGAAATATGGAGCATTAGTTTGTTTAGTATAGCTTATTGTCACGTCTACCGAGGTACAGTGCAAAAATGATTTTGTTGCGCGTTATCCAGTCAGCGGAAAGACTATACATAAGGATGGAAAGTCGCTCCATAGATGCTGAGTTTCTCCAGCATTTTTATCTACCTTCGATTTTCCAGCATCTGCAGTTCCTTCTTAAACATGCATAAGGATGGCATTGGAGAGCAGCGGTAGTTGCTGCCTTATAGCGCTTGCAGCACCAGAGACCGGGGCTCGATCCCGGCTGCGAGTGCTATCTGTACGGAGTTTGTACGTTTTCTCCGTGACCGCGTGGGTTTTCTCCGAGATCTTCAATATCCTCCCACACTCCAAAGACGTACAAGTGTGTAGGGTAATTGTCTTAGGTTTTTATACTTGGTATAAATGTAAATTGTCCCTACGTGTATATAGTGCAGGGCTCGCTGGTCGGTGCGGACTTGGTGGGTCAATGGGCCTGTATGGACTTTCTGCCGCGTGAAAAGGTTGCTCTTGAGCTCCCTCTTAAATCTCTCTCCTCTCGCCTTAAGCCTGAGCCCTCTAGTTTTAGAATGCTCCCATGTGAGAATCCCGAACCAGGGGTCAGATTCCAAAGTAAGGAATCATCCATTTAAGGCAGGAATATGTTGTCATGGAATTATATAATACAGAAACAGGCCCTTCCACTCTCATCCATGCCAATCGATGGGTCTTTCTGGGCTGCTCCCATTTGCCAGCATTACGCCCAAAATCCCATTGCTTTCCATGAACCTGCCCAAACGTCTTTGGAACCTTCTCATAGAGTCATAGAGCCATATAGCATGGAAACAGGCCCTTTGGCTCAACTTGCCGACACTAGTCCCACCTGCCTGCATTTGGCCCGTATCCCTGTATACCTTTCCTTTCCAGATACCTGTCCATATATATTTTAAATGTTATTATAGTACTTGCCTCAACTTACAAGATTCAATTTATTTATCATTTGGACCCCTTGAGGTCCAAACGAAATGACGTTTCTGCAGCCATACATTACAAACAAATAGACCCAAGACACAACATAATTTACATAAACATCCATCACATCGCTGTGATGGAAGGCCAAAAAAACTTAAAAACTTATCTCTCCAGTGCACTCCCTCCCCGATGTCAGAGTCAAAGTCAATGCCCCCCGGCTGGCAATGGCGATTGTCCCGCGGCCATTAAAGCCACGCCGGGTGATGTAAGGTCGCACACCGGGTCTTGATGTTAGAGCCCCCGGCGTGGCCATTGCAAGCCGCGCGGGGCGGTGCTGTAAGGCCCCGCTCCAGGAGCTCTTCAACCCCGCAACTCGGGCGGGAGAAGTCGCCGTTGCGGGAGCCCTGAAAAGCGGTCTCCCTCCAGGGACCCTGCGGGCTCCCGTTGCCGCCGTCCGCCAGACCCGCAGTTGCAGCCTCCGAACATCCGGAGGTCGGGCCGCAGCAGCGCTCCACCACCGCTCCACCCTTTCTGGACTCGGCCAGCTCCGCGACGGTGAGGTGAGTAGTCGGCACCAGAGCCCCCGGTCTTCCTGTTGGAGGCCGCTCCCCGTTGCAGCCCCAACGACAACGGAGACCCGACAAAGAAAAGGTCGGGTCTCCCGTGTAGGGAGAGATTTAAAAATTACCCCCTCCCTCCCACCCCCCACCCCCACCCCCCCCCCCCCCCCCCCCCCCCCCCACACACACCACCCAACAAAAAATAACAAAAAAACTTACATAAAAACATAGACAAAAAAGAATAAAAACGCAGACAGGCTGCAGAGGCCGCTGCTGACGAGAGTTGCGCCGCCTATCGTTTACCTCCTCTGGCAGCCCATTCCACATACTCACCACCCTCTAAATAAAATGGTTTTCCCTCAGTTCCCTTTTAAATCTTTCCCATCTATTATTTTAACACTTTGAAAAAATACTGTGATTGTTCACCATATCTATATCTTCCATGGTCTTATACGCCTCTATAAGATCACCCCTCATCCTCATACACTTCTAGGAATCAAGTCCTAGGCTGCCCAACCCGTCCCTTTAGCTCAGGCCCTCAAGTCCTGTCAAATTCATCGTAAATCTTCCCTGCACTATTTCCAACATAACAACTCTTCTCTGAGACTTGTTCATTTTCAGGATTATATATCAGCAAATATTGTTGTTCAGAAGGAAAGGGTGCAGCGAAGATTTACGAGGATGTTGCCAGGACTGGAGGGGTTGAGCAGACTAGGACTTTATCGCTTGGAGCACAGGAACATGAAGGGGTGATCTTATAGAGATATGAGAGGAATAAATAGGATAAATGCAGAGTCTTTTACACAGAATAGGAGAATCAAAAACCACAGAACATAGGTTTAAGGTAAGGGGTGAATGATTTAATAGGAACCTGAAGGGCAACTATTTTACACAAATGCAGGTATATGGAACGAGCTGCCATGGGAGATAGTTGAGGCAGGTACTATCACAACGTGTAAAAAACATTTAGACAGGTACATAAATAGGACAGGTTTAGAGGGATATGGGCCAAAAGCAGGCAGGTGGGACTCGTGGAGATGGGCATGTTGGTTGGTGTGGGCAAGATTGCAGAAAAATGCTGGAGAAACTCAGCGGGTGAGGCAGCACCTATGGAGCGAGGGAATAGGTGACGTTTCGGGTCGAGGCCCTTCTACAGACTGAATGGTGTCAAGTTGGGAAAAGGGGAAGTACAAAGAGATCTGGGGGTCCTTGTTTATCAGTCACTGAAAATAAGGATGCAGGTACAGCAGGCAGTGAAGAAAGCAAATGGCATATTGGACTTCATAACACGAGGAATTGAGTATAGGAACATAAAGGTCCTTCTGCAGTTGTACAGGGCCCTAGTGAGACCACACCTGGAGTATTTTGTGCAGTTTTGGTCTCAAAATGTATTGAGGGAGTGCAGCGTAGGTTAAGAGGTTAATTCACGGGATGATGGGACTGTCATGTACTGGAAGAATGGAGCTGCTCAACTTGTATACTATGCAATTTAGAAAGATGAGGGGATCTTATTGAAACATATAATAGCAATAATAAAAAGCTTTATTTCTGACAGGTCCATATAACACATCATACAGTATAAGGAGATACAAAAAATACATTAAAAATTGCATGTTAGCCTATAAGATATACAAGCTATTGCACCAATGCCATCTTAGCCTAGAAGTGAATCTATAGCAGCTTTTCAGAGGGCTGACTAGGGCTTCAATTATGTGGTTCTCTGACTTGTCCAGGCGACACATAAAACTAAACATCAGCTGTCTTAAGAGTGCCTCACAGGTTGGCACTCTAGTGGACACAAACAATTGACTGGCACTATGCCAACTAGGGACACGAAGCAGCAACCTCATTGCATCATTGTATGCTACCTTGAGCCTCTGCATACTCTTTTTCTTGTAGTTAGACCACAATTGAGCAGTATATAACGGTGTGATATAAGTTCTGAACAAGGAACACTTCACAGAGTCAGAGCACATAGAAAACTTCCTTATAAGTATGTTAGCTTGAAAATAAATTTTACAGCGCTGTCGGTAGAGGTCTTTGTCATCCGTCCAGTCATCGGATATGACATGACCTAGGTATTTAATTTCCTCACACACAGCAAGAGGACTGTCTGACAAATAAAAGGTCGGAAAAGTTGATTTCCTGTCCTCAGCGCTTCTAACTATCATTATGCGGCTTTTCTTAGTGTTATACTTTATGTCATAATCAAGGCCATACTGAGAGCACACCTTCAACATCTGCTGCAGCCCAGCACTATATGGACAGAGCAGGACCAGGTCGTCTGCATACATAAGATGATTAACAATAGTGTTGCCCACAAGACAGCCAGTTTTCAACCTATTTAACTGATTTGATAATTCATCCATATAAACATTAAATAAAATAGGAGACAAAATTCCTTTTTGCCGCACTCCGTTACTAACACAGAATGGAGCAGATACAACATTGTCCCATTTAACCTGAAACGTTTGGTGGGCATACCAAAACACTAAAATTCTCACTAAAAATTTAGGGGCACCTCTATCTAGCAATTTTACAAACAATTGTTCATGATTAATTCTATCAAATGCCTTGGACGCATCAATAAAACATAGGAACATAGATACACTGGTCAGTTCCATGTTTTCTTTTGAACCCAAACTGATTGTCAGTAGTAAGGACATACATTTCTAGCTTTGTTAGCAGTATACTCTCCAGTACTTTAGACAAGATACTGGCTAATGCAATAGGTCGATAATTGTCAATACTGTTGAGCTTACCAGCCTTGCCTTTAAGCACAGGCACTAACATTACAGACATAATAGCATTTGGCAGGACACCATGAACCAGCCAACCATTAAAGCACATGGAAAGCAAAGGGCAGAGCTTATAGCTGGCATATTTTAGATGTTCTGCAGTAATGCAGTCCATACCGCAGGCTTTGTTGTTATCCAACATGTTAATGGCATCATAAACATCTGCTGCCCTAGCTATCATATCTGCTGAGAGATCAATATGTTCATGATTGATTCTAACTGGGTTACTTTTAACACAATTAAAAAGTGCTCACGCCAAATCTCAGCTATTTTATCTGGGCTACTAACACGTTCAATGTCAGATGGTAGGGGTGTTTTATTGTTATTCATTACTTTGACCTCTTTCCAGAAGTTAGTAAGGTTGTTGTTCTGTAGCTTTCTGGCAAGCGAGTCTGCTCTCATTGTGTTTTCATTTTTCTTAATAACACGAAGTGCATACTTAACTCTAGCATTTGTGCGTTTTTTCATATCTAGCAATACCCCGTCTAGGCCTACCTGCCTCCGACCAGAGTCTAAAGGCCTCTCTTGCCTCAGCGTACTGCTCAGCCACAAACTCATTCCACCCAGGTCTGATGTTGGGTACCTTACATTTACTTTTACGAAAGGGTTCATTGGAAGCATTGAGACATTTCACAATAACATCATACATGGCACAGAGTTTTTCAGCATGTTGCACATCCTTACAATTCATATCTGAGCACATTAGGGCCTCTTGAGGCAATGCAATATTATTTAAAAAACTGTCCGTTCGCAGTGAGTATCCAGCCATAACCTCTCTGCTCAGTTTTGACCAGTCCAGTTTACGTGAGGAAGCAACATTATTATTACTGGACAGCAGGGGGACATTCTCAACATTTAACCGTGCAGCAATAGGTGTGTGATCAGAGGTGGCAAGTTCATAACAAATCTCCACATTTTCCAGTGAGGCATGAGCATCAGCTGTGGTCACAATATGGTCTAACCAAGATGTTGTGTGCCACGCTTCACTAACATAGGTCAAACTTGTGTCAGGCAACAGAGCTTTACTCGATAGAATTAATTTAGACTCATTACAAAACTGCTGCAGGTGTGCTGCAAATAAAGATTTGCTATCTGCCATGTCAGCATTAAAATCACCCATGACGTAGACACAGGATGAGCTGTTGTCCTCTATGAAGGACTGAATAAAAGCTAACCTGTTCAGAAATTCGTCCTCATGCTCATATGATTCATACGGTGTATAAACATTTAAGACAGTAAATTTATTTTCATTATAATTACACTCTAGCCCTATGGGCCAGTCAACATTTAGACGCACCACCTTCACCAGTGAGTCATGTTTGATGTTCCACAGTATAGTTACACCACCAGCTATCGTACCTCGAACCAGCCTCGTACTGAGGTCGGTAGTGGACTCTCCAGCCCCATGGAAGTTCATGTGTAGAGTGTTCAACTTATCCAGATCTTGTTTCGCCATCCAGGTTTCTTGCAGGCACAGAATGTCACATTGGTCCAGCAGTGTGTCCACCACCAAACGTCTTGATCTATCAGTAGCAGAATGTCCTACTCGCAAACCGCGAGTGTTGTATGAAACAACATGCATTTAATGTGTTTTGTCGCTCCCTGCGGAACAGCTGGCCTTCATCCCGTCCTCGCCCACAGATGCGACATGCACCCCAGCATCGTTACCGTGCAGCAGCTCCTCATCCTGAGAGCGAGGGGCATCCTCTGGACCAGACGGACAAACGACCCAGCGGGCCAAAGCTGCGGATCGTACAGCTCCGCCACATCATTACATTCAGCGGTGACACAGAAGGAGCTGAATCTACTCTGTGTCGTCTCTATTTTTCTACATATCACTTCCCGACCCAGCTTCGTTTTTAAGTAGTCACTGAGAGTGTTGGCGTCCATGCTGAGATCAAACTTTGTAGCAAATACCTTTACCATCTTTGTTTTGACAGCCAGTATATTGCTAACCACACCAGTCCCGATTATGCCGGTCTTCTTTCTCACATGCCTCGCTGGAGATTTTACAGTGCGAGGTGTAGGGCGTTGATGGGCAGAGTTCTCAGGTACCTGCTTCAGTCGGCGCCCTTCCTTCACCACCATGCTCCACGGGGGGGTCTGCGTTCGTCCCAGGGCTGGATCTACAAGCTGGGCTGGTTGTCTACCGTCGGTCCAGCCAGGCGTTACTGTCAACCATCCATTAACCACAGAGGGAGTGTAGGGGGCAGGATCAAGGCCCGGCGGCTTCTGCATCACAGTCGAGGAAAGACTTGTCGCACTGGGCGCAGGGCCCGGTTGTATCTCCAAAGCAGAGAGGCAGGCAGCTGAAAAAGTAGCGTCCGGGCCACAGGACCCCTCCACAGCAGTCAGACGGCCGTCGAGTTTAGCAGAAACCTCCCGCAATGTTTCACAGGCAGCTACCTGAGTTCCCATAGTTCTTTTTAGGTAGTCAATGTCAGCATTGATTTGCTGCATTTTCCCGATGAGCGCAGACACATCGATGTGTTTAAATGAGACGGGGGGTAATTCATCCAGGAAGTGCGATACAAATCTTGGGATCTCTTCACCGCACTCATTAAGCACTTGCAGGCACATTTTGACATTGTTAATGTCCTTCTTTTGTCCCCTGTAGGAGATCCATTGTTTGTTGTGTGGAAAGAACTCTGACAATACTGCCTTTGAGGACTCAATCCGCTCGGAGCTGAAACTGCTCATAACTATCGACACAATATAGTCGTGGATCAGTGTCCGCATAGAGGGAGTGCAGAGACGGTTCACCAGACTGATTCCTGGGATGTCAGGACTGTCTTATGAAGAAATACTGGATAGACTTGGTTTATACTCTCTAGAATTTAGGAGATTGAGAGGGGATCTTATAGAAACTTACAAAATTCTTAAGGGGTTGGACAGGCTAGATGCAGGAAGATTGTTCCCGATGTTAGGGAAGTACAGGACAAGGGGTCACAGCTTAAGGATAAGGGGGGAAACCCTTTAAAACCGAGATGAGAAGATCTTTTTTCACACAGAGAGTGGTGAATCTCTGGAACTCTCTGCCACAGAGGGTAGTTGAGGCCAGTTCATTGGCTATATTTAAGAGGGTGTTAGATGTGGCCCTTGTGGCTAAGGGGATCAGAGGGTATGGAGAGAAGGCAGGTACGGGATACTGAGTTGGATGATCAGCCATGATCATATTAAATGGCGGTGCAGGCTCGAAGGGCCGAATGGCCTACTCCTGCACCTAATTTCTATGTTTCTATGTTTTGACCATAATAAAATTCAGCAATTCATTCATCCTCCACTATGACTCTACCGTCTTCAGTATGGTAAATCTCCGGTTTAATTCGCGAAAACTCTCGAGAAAACTCTCCCACAGCACGCCGTGCTGCTGCACCGGCAGCCATCTTGGGGTAATGTCACAAGTATTTATTTCACTGCCTCCGTCGAATACGGCGCGCTAACTCCACTCCCGGGAGCAGAAGGAGAGGCTGAACGGCGGGTGGGACCGGTCGGGAATTCGTGGGCCCGCCGACCGTCTGGAAGAGCGAGAGGAGGGCGCGCAGGAGCCGGGAAAGAGCGCGGAGCGCAGCGTCGCGCTGTGCTCGAGCATCGAGGACGACAAATGTTACAACATTTTGAGATTTTAAACATCAAGTCTGCAATTTATCTCATCAGATAAAGCATAAAAATAAGTTTAATTTGACACCTAATTCACTTTCATATCTTCAGTATTAAAAAAGTTATGGCCATTTTCATACACGGAAATTAGCATCTTGTTCCTGATTGCTTATCCATTGACTTAACATAAAAGCTGTGATCTAGGACAGTCAAAAGCCCATAACTTTCTTAAAAATTAAGAGAAATGAATGAAATTTTCAGTTATTATGGATTGAAGCTGAAATTATATTCTGAAATAAATATAAAACATCTTACTTGGATGACCTGAAATTAAAGCATATAATTCGTTAACCTAATTGTAGCTAAGTACAAAATTGACCGTTGTGACGGAAATAGTAATAAACACCCAGACTGCCTTGAAAATTCAAAAATGTGATATTGTTAAGATCAGAACTTTTAATATTATTGTATAATATGCTGTAAGTCTGTAACAGATAGGTATATAAATTACAATTTCTAGCAATAGACCAAGTCTTTATGGAGAAGATCAGTTGCTACCTGATACATTGGCATATCATAATCAGTAGCATCATCATACTCCATAGATTGTAACCAATAAGCAACTCTGTACACCTTGTTTTTCCTCAACTTTTCAATTTTGGCATTGTAAACTACAGGTTTTTGCTCTTCAAACCACACATGACATGACTACGTTCCCATTAACAATGTCCTGTAGATTCCCTTTCTTAAGAAAATGATTTTTTTTTAAATAGCCTATGTATCCAAATAACAAACTAATCCAATCCACACAAGAATTAACAATATAACATGATTTATCTGTTCTGCTCTGGCCAGCAGCGGCCTCTGCAGCCTGTCCGCGTTTTTATTATTTTTGTCTGTGTTTTTATGTAGTGTTTGTTATTTTATGTTGGGGTGTGTGTGTGGGGGGTGGGGGGGGTGGGGTGGGAGGGGGGGGGGGAAACTTTTTGAATCTCTCCCTGCACTGGAGACCCGACCTTTTCTCGTCGGGTCTCAGTCGTCGTTGACGCCGCAACGAGGAGCGGCCTCCAACAGGAAGAGACCGGGGACTCAGGTGTCGACTCACCGTTGCCGTCGCGGAGCTGGCGGAGTCCGGAGCGGTGGAGGAGCGCTGCTGCTGCTGATGCTGTTGCTGCTGCTGCTGCTGCTGCTGATGCTGTTGCTGCTGCTGCTGCTGCTGCTGCTGCTGCTGCTGCTGCCGGAGAGTCGGAGGCTCTCTACAGGTCTGTGGACGACGGCGCCGGGAGCCCACGGCTCCCTGGAGGGAGACCGCTTTTCGGGGCTTCTGCGGCGGTGACTTCTCCCGCCCGAGTTGCGGGGTTGAAGAGCTCCTGAGCGGGGCCTGACACCACTGCCCCGCGCGGCTGGAATGGCCGCGGACTCTGCGAGCGCACACACCGGGGGCTCCAACATCAAGACCCGGTGTGCGACCTCGCACCACCTGGCGTGGCTTCAATGGCCGCGGGACAATCGCCATCGCCAGCTGGGGGCTTTGACTTTGACTCTGACATCGGGGGGGGGGGGTGAGAGTGCAGTGGAGAGAGAAGTTTATTTGGCCTTCCATCACAGCTATGTGATGGATGTTTATGTTAAATGTAATTATGTTGTGTCTGGGGTCTATTTGTGTGTAATGTATGGCTGCAGAAACGGCATTTCGTTTGGACCTCCAGGGGTCCAAATGACAATTAAATTGACTCTTGACTCTTGACTCTTGACTCTTAAATCTCACTGTTATGAATTTATATCACAGATGGGAGGAATTTAATGTTTAATCCCCATAAATTTAATCTAGAAACACCCAAAATATAATCAAATTATTGTATTTTGCACAATACATGTGACTCAAACTGTTGTGACTATTTAATTTAAAAATAATGATCATGGAGAGAGAAAATAACACAAAATCTAGACAACTTAGACGGCTTATCTCCAAATAAAATGGGCATTTAAATCATCTTGCTTCTGGAAAGCGATTGATTGGAACATTGCATTTGCAGTGAATTTAAACCCCATATCGGCATGAAAAACACTGGGCCCAAATCACACTTTCGCAACGTAAAATTAGATTAAAGCCATCCCAAGAAGCAAGATTATATGTAAAATACACGACTTACACTCTGTTTCGTCCCGTTCTTGAAATCCGTCATGTTGTAGGCGTTGAGGGCGTTCGAAGTGACTTTTAATAAAAAAAAATACATAGCGCGAACGGGAAGCAGATCGATTATTCTTCAGCAGCAGCCGAGGAAGTCCGCCTCCGATAGGCAGTACAAAACGGCATTTTAATCCCGCCTCCCCCCTCAAAGGCGCCAAAGTCGCGCACACTGCCAATGGCGGAACTGCAGCGCCGCTGAAGGTAAGCATTGTAAGATCGCTACATATAAGATTTTTTAGGGTTTGGACATGTTAGAGGCAGGAAACATATTAATAATAATACATTTTATTTATGGGCGCCTTTCAAAAGTCTCAAGGACACCTTACAGAATTTAACGAGAGTAAAGAGCTTATAATCGGAGTAAAATAAATAATAAAGACATCACAAATACACAAATTAAAGACCGAATTCGATCCAAAGACAAAAAAAATCAAAAACACAATGTGAAGAGAGAGCAGCAGCAGCTAAACCGCGCCAGCGTACACGCTCCCTTCCGACAGCCATCTTGGACACAAACTAAAATAATCACTTACACACAAAAATCATCCCCCCACAATGGTTACCACTGTGGGGGAAGGCACAATGTCCAGTCCCCATCCCCAGTTCTCCCAAAGTCAGGCTAATTGAGGCCGCCGCTCTACGGAGGCCCGATGTTCCTGGCCGTTCTCGCCAGGTGCTGTTGCCCCGGCGTCGGGAGAGTCCTCTCAGTGGCTGGGCCACCTGGAATGGCCGCTTCCTTACCGGAGACTGCGGCTTCCGAAGCCGACAAGGCCGCGCCGGTTTGGAGCTCCCAGGCTCCCGATGTTGAAGTCGGTGCCACCCGCTCCGCAGACCCGCAGCCCGGAGGTGTTGAACTCGGCGGTCACAGCTCACCGGAGCTCCAACGCGTCGATCCAGCGTGGCGACCCAGGCAAGGCATCGCCCGCTCCGCTCCGCGATAGCGCTCCAGCGCTGTGCCGCCACCGAAGCCGAGGTGCTGGGCGGTCCCTGCCAGGAAACGGCGCTCCACGGCCACTTGTAGGCCATGAGGACGGGTCGACGGGGCAGCCCGGAGAAAAAGCTGCCTCACCGACCAGGTAGGGTCCTAGAAATATAGTTACCCCCTTCCCCCCCACATTAAAAAGTATATTTCTCCCACAAACAAAACACAGGACTCACTAGAACTACAAAAAAAAAGTGAATTAAACGGACGGCTGCTGGTTAGCAGCCATTCCCCAAGATGACTCCGTAGATGTTCCCGTAGATATTCCCGATATCGGGGAAGTCCAGAACCAGGGGCCACAGGTAAAGAATAAGTTGTAAGCCATTTACAACAGAGATGAGGAAACATTTTCACAGAGAGTTGTGAGTCTGCGGAATTCTCTTCCTCAGAGCACGATTGAGGCCGGTTCTCTGGAAATTTTCAAGAGAGAGGGCTCTTGAAGATAGCGAAGTCGGGGGAGAAGGCAGGAACGGGGTACTGATTGTGGATGATTAGCCATGATCACATTGAATGATGGTGCTGGCTTGAAGGGCCGAATGGTCAGCTCCTGTGTCTATTGTCGAGCGGCAACCATTGCTCGCGCGTGCGGCGGCGGATGGAGATCACTGCGCGTGCGGAGGCGGGCGGGGATCACTGCGCGTGCGCGTGGCGGAGTACGGGGAGCACTGCGCGTGCGCGCGGTTACGGGCGGTTGACAACAGCGCGCGCGCCCACGAAGCTGCGCCGCCATGGTTTGAATCGCGCTGCCGGTTGGGCGCAGCCTCGCGACGCCGCCATAGACGGTCCCGGCGCCCGGCTCATCATCGCCATCGGTGGCTGCCTCCTCACTGGGCTGAAGGCGTCAGCTCCTGTCTCTCGATGCGGAGCGCAGTGTCCCTCCGGACACCGCCTGCCGGCAGGTGAGGCCACGCCTGAATTTGGCGGCAGCCCGACGCGCCGCCCCCCTGTCCCCTCCTAGACCATACACCCGCTTCTTCCTCCACCGTCCAGGCACCCCTCTCCCCCCATACTAGACATCCCCCCAGACCAGGCACCTCCCCAGACAGACACCCCCCCCCCCAGACGAGACACCCGCCCCCCCAGAGACCAGACCAGGCACCCCCTCCATACCAGACACCCCCACCCCCAGACCAGACACCCGCTCACCCCCCCCCCCCCGGACCAGGCACCCCCCCCCAGACCAGACACCCCCCCCCCCCCAGACCAGACACCCCTCACCCCCCCCCCCCCCCGGACCAGGCACTACCCCCCCCCAGACCAGACACCCCCCCACCCCCAGACCAGACACCACTCCACCCCAGACCAGACAACCCCCACCCCAGACCAGACACCTCTCCATAAAGAACATTAACATATCCAAACTGCGCTCGCAGCTGACACACAGAAATCTCAATGACGTTATGAAAATCACAACTGCCCAGAAACTGGTCCCTGATGTTGACAGGCTGGTTAAAGCCAAGCGATGTCAGGTGTCTGGAAACAGCAAGTGAAAAATGAGTGACACTGTTCGACATGTAAATAAAATGCATTATGAAATATTGAGTGTCATTGGAGTGGGAGATTGCAACCATCACGTGGTCCGCCCTGTTTCGACGAATGCAATCAACCTGGCGTGCACAATCAAGGAAGATCAAATAGAATAAGTTGTCCTACAGCTTTAGGCTGTGCACGCCATACGCACGAAGAAGAAGAAGAAGAGCGTCATAATATTGTGATCAATTTTCTGACTATTCTATTATTGTAAGTGTGATCACATCAATAAAAAATAGAGGCTAACTGTGTTCATTGTCTGAGTTTGATTGCTGGAAGCAGGTTAATAAACATTAGGTGCAGTTGTGTAGCCCACATTTACAATTTGTTTCGTTTGGTCTACTTTTGTGTCTGCTAATGATCGATTTCAAATGGATTATTAATGGCAAGGGTGTGGCTCCCAAAACAATCAGCAATTAGCATAGTTTCTCTCTCTCATCACAACTTTCTTGTAGCCTACGACTAAGTTAATTCCAATCATAAAATTGCTAGGCAATCTTCTTCATAAGAAATAAAATTCGTAACTTTGTAGTTAAAGCAGAGACTGAGACACATGAGAGCAGGTTGAAAAAACGAAAGGCGACGAAAGCTGTGGGAGCACGCGCGCGCATCTGATCGGGCCCTCATGAAGTCGCATTTTGCCCAATCCGGCCCGTGATCTGAAATGAGTTTCACACCCCTGCGCTAGAAGCAGGAAAGGTGTTCCCGATGTTGGGGGTGTTCAGAACCAGAGGTCACAGTTTAAGAATAAGGCGTAGGCCATTTAGAACGGGGATGAGGAAAAACTTTTTCATTCAGAAAGTTGTGAATCTGTGGAATTCTCTGCCTCAGAAGGACGTGGAGGCCAATTTTCTGGATGCTTTCAAGAGAGAGTTGGATAGACCTCTTAAAGATAGCGGAATCAAGGGATGTGGGTGGTAGGCAGGAGCGGGGTGATGATTGTGGATGATCAGCCATGATCAAGGTAAGTGGCTGTGTGGCCTGGAAGGGCAGAATGGCCTCCTGCACCTATTGTCTAAAAAAACTGCCAGCTCTGCCCCACGACACAGGAGACACGTACACAAGATCAGGCCGTCTCACTCATGAGCCTAACCGCCTCCATTACTCGGGTTCTGGAGGTGGTCAGAGCCATTTTGGTATCGAACCGTCGCTGGTCAGGCCCGAACTAATGCGTGGACCGGGCATGACCTGGGCCGACCAATCACGCAGTCGGGGGCGGGCCGTTAGGCGGTTGGAATTGGAAGGTTTGGCAGTTGGAGTGGAACTCGGGTGTGCTCACGAGCGACGGCATAGTAGTTGGAGTAAAATATTAACTTGACGCGTCAATGCTTGGATTCAGGGGCGGACAGGAATCAGAGGGAGAGTAGGGAGGTATTTCCTTATCAGTCCCAGTTAGAAGAGAGGTTAAGGGAGGTGGCTATAAGTTGTTCAGAAAGCAGAAGATAAGCACCTAACATGACAAAATGCTGGAGTAATTCAGCAGGTCAGCCAACATCACTTGTACAGCAGCACTGACACCATGGACAAGACCTCAGCGTAGGAGGCTGGCTATCTGTTGATGGGTGGGTGGGAGGAGCGACCGACCGCTGGGTCTCCTCCTTCACCCAGGGACAAGCCGGAGCCTCGGCCCTCGCACAGGGCCCCCTTAGTCTGTTGATGCTGTTCCGCTAGTGCTGGGATTCAGGGATGTATAAGATATGATCTGTCTGGAAGCGTGCGCTCTGGTGATTACAGAGCAGTCAAATCTGGGGCAAGGGCGGTCCCGTATAGGACAAACCAACTTAGTCCAATATACGGGAGCCTGGGATCCTTTGCCGAGGATCGCCAGTGTTGGGGATCCCACCGCAGGTGCCTGTTGACTTTAACATCGTGAAGCCGTGGTCTCCGGTAAGAAGCGGCCGATTCTGGAACTCCAAGTTGTGTGTTCTGATCCGTCCCAACACCTGAGTTTTGATCTTCCCGACGAGAAGGCCTGAACATCTGTAGCTGCGACTGCGGAGGGTTCAAGTCCCCAACCATGGGTGAACAAAGGAGGAAGATGACAGAATGTATTGTCTTCCATCAAAGTGAAGAATGCTGATTCCACTGTAGTGGATGTTTATGTTAAATTCTATTGTGTATTATGTTCTTTTTACTTGTATGGCTGTATGGGAACTCAAATATCACTACCTTAATAGTTGCAATAAATGTGAACTTGAACTTAACCTCTTCTGAACCCTCCTCAGAGCCAGCACATCCATCCTCAGATATGGTGCCCAAAATTGCTCACAATATTCCCAATGTGGCCTTACCAGTGCCTGTAGAGCATCAACATTACATCCCTGGTACACAAAAAAGCTGGAGAAACTCAGCGGGTGCAGCAGCATCTATGGAGCGAAGGAAATAGGCAACGTTTCGGGCCGAAACCCTTCTTCAGACCCGATGTGGTTTCAGGTTTCGGTAGTCCGCAGCTCCGCAGTCTCCCGAGCCCCCGGGTCATTGGTTGGCGGCGCGACTCACCCGTTGCAGCGGCCCCTACAGCCTGACTGTCTTTTTTTTAAATTTTTTGTCTAGTTAAATGTAGTGTTTGGTGTTTTTTAATAGTGTTTTTAAATGTGTATATGTGGGGGGCGGTGGGGGGGAGGGGGAAACTGTTTAAATCTCTTCCCTGTCCGGGAGACCCGACCTTTTCCCTGTCGGTCTCCGTTGTCGTTGGGGCCTAGCACCGTGGAGCGGCCTCCAACCTGAATGACCCGGGGGCTCGGGAGACTGCGGAGCTGCGGACTACTCACCATCGTGAGGCTGGCCGGCCTCAGAGCGTGGGGAGCAGTGGTGACTCGCTGCTGCAACGCGACTCCTGGGGCTCGGAGGCTCCAGCAACGCAGCCGCAGGTCCGGTGGACTGGGACATCGGGAGCTCGCGGGTCCTGGGGGAGAGACCGCTTCCCGGAGCTCCCGCAACGCGACTTCTCCAGCCCGTGTCGCGGGGTTGGAACGACCCGGACCGGGACCGTACATTGCCTGGCACGGCTTCATGGCCGTGGGACTCACCATCGCCCGTGGGGGTTCCAACCTTGTACTTTCAGACCGGGAGCGGGGCAGTAAATCGCCCCGCGCGGCCTAAAATGGCCGTGGGACTTATCATCACCCGCCTGGGGGCTTGGACATCGGGAGAGAAATTGAGAACAGGGGAGAGAAAAGACTTTGCCTTCCATCACAGTGGCTTCACTGTGATGGATGTTTGTGTGAATTTAATTGTGTGTATGTCTGTAGGACATTGTGTTTGTTTGTATGGCTGTGGAAACAACATTTCGTTTGAGTCTCACTGGGGCTCAAATGACAATAAATTTGTATTGTATTGTATTGTATTGTATTGCTGCACCCGCTGAGTTTCTCCAGCTTTTTTGTGTACCTTCGATTCTCCAGCATCTGCAGTTCCTTCTTAAACAACATTACATCCCTATTTTGCTGAGATCACATTGTGCTGATGGGCCTGTTCTTATGCTATAATGTACTACCCACACATTCACAGGGAGAGCATGCAAACTCCACACAGACAGCACCCGAGGTCAGGATTGAACCCAAGATTCTAGTGCTGTGAGATAGCAGCTCTAGCATTCAGGATTACAACAAAAATATACCACCAACACCATCTGCAGGCTAAATCTGTCCACGAACACCCCTTAATTTTCTTCAGGGTCTGAGAGCAGATAATTCAGTATAATTGCAGGAAATTGTTATGTCTTACTTTGATGGCATTTTATTCCATTTTATTCCAGGTCTTTACATTTCACCTTGGAAACAAATCGCTGAACTCAATATGACTGGTCGAAGATTATAACGATTGGAGTGACTGATGCTGTGGAAGATGGGATCTACTGTAACACCCATTCATATAACTTTAGACTTGTCCTGAAAGGTAACTCATTTTACCACAGATGATTGCATGAATATCAACAAAGATCCAAGGTTTAATTAAGACCGGTGTAGAGCTGAATTTAGTCGGCATCTCAGAACATTTTATTCCATCTACTGTACAACCATCTGCTCTACGAACATAGACTCGGTGACCATTTTGCCAAACCCTTGCCCTCGGTCTGCCTAAGTCACCTGGATCTCCCAGTTGCTAACTTTTAACTTGTCTTCCCATCCCATGCTGACCTTTCTAGCCTGGGCTTCCTCCATTTCAAGAGTAAGACCACACACAAATCCACAAGCCACCCCCCTTCTCCCCTCCAGTCTCTCCCCACTCTCTTCCCCATGTCCCACCTGTTTGCACATCCATTTCTCTCTTCCCCCAACCCTCCCACCTATATTACTTGCTTTGGCTTCACAATGCACACTTCTTCCATTCTTAACTCACATTTTTTGTTTTTTCATCTCTGCCCTTTGTTCGGCCGATCACAACCCCCCTCACCCACATGTACTCACTAGGGTTTGTCCTGCCCATCCTCTGGTCTAGCTTTCACCCATCACAATCAGTCTGAAGAAAGGTCACAACCCGATGCAACACTTATCCATGCACTTCAGCGATGCTGCCTGGCCCGTTGAGTTACTCCAGCACTCTGCCCTTTTTTTTGTGGGAAACCAACATCTGCAAATCTTTGTTTCCAGGTTTTATTCCTTCACGGGTTGAAAACAACATCAATTCTTGGTCATATAAGTACCCCTGATCCAAATGGTTTATTTGGCCATTTCAGGGAGTTGGTTGTGGGTCTAATGTCATGGGCTTTGGGATAGGAACATAGGTATTCAGGGAATGGATGGATATGGATTATGTACCGACAGATAAGAGTTTGTACTGGCATCAAGTTCAGCACAGACATTGTTTGCCAAATGGTCTATTCCTGTGCTGTTCTCTTCTATGCTCAATGTTCTATCACACAGTTTTTCAAAACACTTCATCACCACTGGTGTGAGTGCGACTGGCCGGTAGTCGTTGAGGCTGGAGATGTTGGTTTTTATGGGCAAGGGGACTATGGTGGAGGACTTCAGACAGGGTGGGACAGTGGACTGGGCCAGAGACTGGTTAAAAATCCTTGTAAGGACTCCAGCCAGCTGGTCTGCGCAGTCCTTCAACACGCGTCCAGATACGCCGTCCGGACCAGTGGCCTTCCTTGGATTGATGGCCCGCAGAGTGCGCCTCACCTCATGCTCCTCTATCTTGAGGGGTAGGCTGCTGTGGACCATGTGCTGTGATGTGGCTGTCTCGGGTGGCTCCACTTCAAAGCGAGCAAAGAAGTGGTTCAGCTCCTCTGCCAGCGAGGCGTCACCTTCAACAGCTCCAAGGTTGGTCTTATAGTTGGTGAGATACTGGATCCCCTGCCACACCTGCCTGCTGTTATTACTGTCCAGGTGGTCCTCTATCTTCCTCCTGTAATTTGATTTGGCCTCTCTGATGCCTCTCTTCAGGTTAGCTCGGGCCGTGCTGTATAAAGCCCTATCGCCAGACCTAAAAGCGGTGTTCCTCTCTTTCAACAGCCGCTGGACCTCCCGGGTCATCCAGGGCTTCTGGTTGGGGTAGACCCGGATCTGTTTGTCCACTGTGACCGTGTCCATGCAGTTTTTTATGTAGCACAGTACACTGTCTGTGAACACCTCCAGGTCCCGGTGTTCAAACACCTCCCAGTTGGTCCTGTCGAAACAGTCCTGCAGCTGCTGAGAAGCACCGTCAGGCCAGGTTGTGATGGTCTTTGTAATGGTAGGAGCGGTTTTCCTGAGGGGGGCATATGCAGGAATTAAGAGCAGGGACATATGGTCAGACTGGCCCAGGTGTGGTAGTGGTCTAGCCCTATAGCCCACCTTGATGTTGGAGTAGACCTTGTCCAGGGTGTTTGCTCCTCTTGTAGCACATTTAACATGCTGGTAGAATTTGGGCAGCATTTTCTTCAAGTCCGCGTGGTTAAAGTCCCCTGCTATGATGTGAACACCGTCAGGATATGTGCTCTGTTGGCTGCTAATGCTACCATACAAATGACCGACAGCCGAGTTAGCATTGGCATCTGGTGGTATGTACACAGCAGTTATCATGACAACAGTAAACTCTCTAGGGAGGTAAATGGGCCTGCACTTAACAGTCACATACTCCAGGTTTGGGGAGCAGTGACTGTCCACAATCACTGTGTTTGTACACCAGGGGTCATATCACATCACTTCTGCCCCGAAGCTTTGACCCCCACCAGTTTGCGTACAGAGCGAATAGATCCACAGAGGACGCTGTAGCCACAGCTCTCCATGCTACACTGTCTCACCTGGAGCAGCGGGGGAGCTACGTGCGGATGCTCTTTGTGGACTACAGCTCTGCTTTTAATACTATCCTTCCCCACAAACTGGTGGACAAACTGGGGGACTTGGGACTTCCACACTCCACCTGTACGTGGATAAATAGCTTCCTGTCGGGTCGAAGCCAGAGAGTCAGAGTGGGCCATCACACATCCACGGCCCTCAGCCTCAGTACCGGCTCTCCACAGGGCTGCGTACTGAGCCCCCTGCTCTACACCATCTACACACATGACTGCACCCCCGCCCACCACAGCAACACCATTGTCAAATTTGCGGATGACACTACAGTGGTGGGACTCATCTCCGGGGGGGACGAGTACGCCTACCGGGATGAGGTGGAGCAGCTGACAGTGTGGTGCGAAGAAAATAACCTGCTCCTCAACACCTCAAAGACGAAGGAGGTGATAATAGACTTCAGGAAAAACAAAACGGACATGGTACCACTGACCATCAGAGGGGACTGTGTAGAGAGGGTGGCGGATTTCCGCTTCCTGGGAATCCACATTGAGGAGGACCTGACGTGGAGCGTGAACACCACTGCGCTGCTGAAAAAGGTCCAGCAGAGACTGCACTTCCTGAGGGTGCTCAGGAAGAACAACATCACTCAGAGGCTGCTGCTGTCCTTTTATCGGTGCTCCATTGAGAGCATACTAACATACTGTGTATGCGTGTGGTACACCAGCTGCACAGCGGCTCAGAGGAAAGCGCTCCAGAGGGCCATTGACAACGCCCAGAGGATTGTCGGCTGCCCTCTCCTTACCTTGGAGGACCTACACAGTTCCCGCTGCACCAAAAAAACCCAGAATATAATAAAGGACATCTCCCACCCCGGACACTCCCTGTTTGAACTGTTGCCGTCAGGCAGACGGTACAGATCCACAAGGACAAGGACAAATAGACTAAAAAACAGTTTTTACCCCACTGCTATAAAAGCACTAAATGTAGCCGCCAAGGAACGCAGGGGCGATACAGACTAAGGGACTGTGGTAACGGTGAAATCGACAGAAGGATGGAGGGTTGGGTGTGTATGCGTGCTTTGTCTGTGATATTTATTTATTTGCTTATCTTTATTATTTTACCGTGGATGTTTCGTTAGCTTTAGAAATGTTTGAATGCTGCACTGACTGGCTGACATTTTAAATTTCGTTGTACATGGCCCATGTTACAATGACAATAAAGAAACTATTCTATTCTATTCTACAAAGTCAAGTGTGAATGTCCTCCTGGAGGTCTCCTTCTGTGGAGGCCGAACCTCAGACACCTTCTCAGCTAAATTATCTCTCTCACATAACTATTGCATCATTTTATTTTTCATCGCTCATGGTTCTTTTCCACAATTCACAGAAGTTCAACCAACCATAGTACAGACGGCAGCACAGGAACAGGCCCTTTAGCCTACAATATCTAGACCGACCTTGATGCCAGGTCAAACCAATCTTCACTTCCGGCATGTAAGCCATATCCCTCCATTCCCCAAATACCCATGTGCCTATCCAAAAGCCGCTGAAACACCACTATATTATCTGCTTCTACCACCCATCTAGCAGTGTGTTCCAGGCACTCATCACCTTCTGTGAGAGAATTTTTTTTTTCTCTCAATACTGGTTTGTGACACTAGTCACATCTTCCCATCTCCACCCCTTTCCACCTTAACCAGAGACCGTTCCCTCCGCAACTCCCTGGTTAATTCATCCCTTCCCACCCAAACCACCAAACCATCCACTCCCCAGATTCCTTCCCCTGCAACTGCAGACGATGCAACACCTGTCCCTATACCTCCTCCCTCGACTCTGTCTAGGAACTGAGACAGTCCTTTCAGGTTAGGCAGAGGTTCCGTTTCACCTCCTCTAACCACATCTATTGTATCTGTTGTTCAAGATGTGGACTCTTTCCTGTTTCCTTTACCATCATTTGTTTTGCATATCTTTAATTCATTGTTCTTATCTCTCTGCATCATGTCTATATCGGGGTGCCGTCCTGTATGGTATGGCTGCCTAGCCTGCAGCTGTCCGTTTTTTTCACCTCTTTTTTATTTTTAGGCAGTTAAAAGTGTTTTGTTCTGGAGCTCTAGTCTTTTTTATGTGGGGGGTAGGTGGGGCGTAGGGGGAAACTGCTTTTCAGGGTCCCCACCTGGTCGGGGAGGCTGCTTTTCTCCAGGCAGCACCTCCGACCCGTCCTCGCGGCCTACCAGCGGGCCTGGAGCGGCGTCTCCTGTCGGGACTGGCCAGATCCTCGGCTTTGTCAGCGGCACAGTGCTGGAGCACTATCGCGGAGCGGACGATGCCCTACCTGGGTAACCGCGCCGGAACTCCGGTGAGCTGGGACCGCCGAGAAAAACATCGCGGAGCTGCGGTCTGTGGAGCGTCCAGCCGCGGGCGGCGGCGCTGAACTTTACATCAGGAGCCTGGGATCTCTCGCCGAATAACACATTCCAATGAGATAAGCTTTTTAATTGTCTGGGTAGCTCGGCCATGTTAATCAGTTCAAAACTCTGTAAAAAGTTCAATCTTCTTCCTTGTCGGCAGCTTGCCCCGATGTTTTCTTAATGATGTCCTCTGCATACTTTAAAGCTTTTCCGGGATCTGCAAATGAGCGTTCAACGCCGTTATAAGATACCTTCATTTTTCCGGGAAAGTAAATTCCATATCTTACTCCCGGGACATCCCTCAAAGTGTGTCTTGCCGGTGTAAACAATCTCATTTTCTGGACTACCTCTGGAGAGAAATCGCGAAATATTCGCACATTATCCCCACGGTATGTCAGCTTCTTCCCATGAGTGATCTTTTTCAATATAAATTCCACTGAAGAGATGTCATGGAATTTCACAATTATCTGTCTTGAATAATTTGTTCCTCTTGCAACATACCCAACTCGGTTAGCGACATCTATTCTTGGATCTTCCGACAGTTCAAAGACATCTTTGAGTAAATCAGTAACGAAAGTACATGCATGAGATTCATGTCCCTATCGTCCTTCCTTTACTCCGAGAATGCTCAGATTATATCTCCGAGTTCTTGATTCCAGGTCCAGACATTTATCAGTCATTCTTCCAAGTTTTTCCTCTTCAGTTTTCTGTGATTGTTTCAAACTCTTTATTTCCGAGACAATCTCTTTTATATCATTCTCCATCTCTTCCATTATCTCATCCAGCTTTCCGATATCATCCTTTACACCTTTAAATTTCTTGTTGTAATCATTTTCAATTCTGACACACTCTGATTTTAATCTCTTATCAAATTCCTTATACTGCTTTTTCAGTTCTTTTAACTCACTGCAAGTATTATCAATTTTTTGAGAAATTCTCTCCATGCTAGTCTCCATACTCTGCTTGTTACTCTCCATGCTAGTCTCCATACACTGCTTGTTACTCTCCATGTGAGACTCCATACTTTGCATATTCTTCAGTGTCATGTTAATTGTAGCAGTCATATCTAAAAGCATTTGCTTCACCTCTTTCTCCTTCTTGTCTCCTTTTGCTGCCATTTCAAGCAGAGAACCTTGGCTGTAAGAATCTTCTTCTTCTGAACCTTCTTCTGTCGTTTGCAGAGTATCCAATACTTCCTCGAGCTGAAGGCTGATAGTATTTTTCTCTGGCGCCCTTGAACGATTATCTCTGCTCACTTAAACTCATTTAAACACCCGATTTCACCATTAATCTCCCCGATTTTCACGTCACTTTCTGATGATATCACCCTTACACAACACCAGGCGACTTTGGTGAGTTTTTTTAAAAATCGCTGCTGACTTAAAACGGCTTTTACAATTTTTTTACGGGGGAGAAGCTCAATGCCGCGCCTTAATTCTCCATGACACCGCCAGAAGTCTCGACAGTCAAGAGTTGACAGGGAACTCATATTTCCTCATCAAGTGGATACTGTGTTTCAGCTCTAGTCATAGGGTTCTGATTATATGTTATCAGCAAAATAAATTAATAAATAGATAATGCAACAGAGAAGCTAAAAACTTCCGTCCGTATGGTCAATGGAGGAAACGATGGTTCCAAGTGGAATCAGTGACATCTCACAAAGGATGAGTAGTCTGCCCAAGAACAAGAGGGATATATTTCTGATATTTCTCAAGATTGCAGAAACGTGGAGCATGCCAAATCAGGTTAGGATTTGGCTAATCTGATCATGTGTTTGGTTATCCAGTTTAAGATGGACGATTGGCTTTCAGCAATTGAGCTGATTCAGAGAATTAGGGCCTCTATCGATCTTGAAGATGCATACTTTGCCATATATATACACAAGAGGCACAGATATATCTGGTGTTTTGATAACAAAGCTAGTGGTGGAATGTTTAAACTCTACCAAGGGGTTGGCTTCAGGCCTAGGCTATTTACAGAGATTCTAAAGCTAATGTTGCCCTACTCAGATCAAAAGAGCATTGTGTAGATAGATATGCCATTTATTGTCACTATACATGTACAGTGAAACTGAAAGCTGCTCGTACTCAGTGCATACATACAATTTAGCACAAAAAAAACAAGAAACAGAAAAAAAAAAAAAAAACAGAAGGGAGATGGGGGGGGGGGGGACATATATACATATATCATATATACATATATACAGATGGAAGTCCGTGTTGGGCGGTGTAGTCAGTGCATGTGTGAATTTGAATTTATGGTAGATATAATTCTCGGAAAGCAACTATTCCTGAGTCTGTTTGTCCTGGATTTGATGCACCTATAGCGCCTTCCAGAGGGCAGCAGGTCGAACAGTCCAAACGCAGGATGGGAGCTGTCTTTGATGATCTTCTTTGCCCTGCTAAGGCAGCGGGAGGTGTAGATGTCCATCAGGGAGGGGAGAGGGCAGCCAATGATCCTCTGCGCTGTCCTGGTTACCCTCTGAAGCCTCTCCCTGTCTGCCATGGTGCAGCTGCCATACCATGCTGTAATGCAGTATGTCAGCAGGCTCTCGATGGACGAGCGGTAGAAGGTCAGCAGCAGGTTAGAGTCCAGGTTGTGCTTCCTGAGGACCCTCAGGAAGTGCAGCCGCTGCTGAGCCTTCTTGATGACCGCTGTCGTGTTGTCCGTCCAGGAGATGTCAGCAGCGATATGGACACCGAGAAACTGGAAGGTGTTGACCCTCTCCACACACTCGCCGTTGATGTGTAGGGGGGCTAAGTCGGTGCTGTGCCTCCTGAAGTCGACAATGAGCTCTTTTGTTTTCCTGGTGTTCAGAGCCAGATTGTTTTCTGAGCACCAGGTTGTCAACTTCAGGACTTCCTCTCTGTAGGCTGCCTCGTCTCCCCTCGAAATAAGTCCGACCACAGTAGTGTCGGCAGCAAATTTGACGATGCGGTTGTTGTTGTGGGCCGGACTACAGTCGTAGGTGTAGAGACAGTATAAGAGGGGGCTTAGCACACAGCCCTGTGGGGAACCGGTACTCAACCTGCGAGTGGAGGAGAGGTGGGGGCCGAGTCTCACAGTCTGGGGCCGGTTGGTGAGGAAATCCTTTATCCAGGCACATGTGACAGTGGGGAGGCCGAGAGTGACCAGTTTACCTATGAGAATGTCCGGGATGATTGTATTAAAGGCTGAACTAAAATCCACAAAGAGCATCCGGACGTAGCTCTGCCCCTGCTCCAGATGGCTCAGCACAGAGTGGAGAGCTACGGTGATGGCGTCTTCTGTGGATCTGTTTTGGCGATAGGCGAATTGGTGGGGGTCGAGGTCTGTTCACAAACTTCCCATGTCATCGAGTTTATAGACGACATGCAACTTTCTGTAGCTGATAAGACTTAGGGGTTTCTCAGATGATGCCTCTTAGGATATTAAGGATGAGGCAACCTGAAATTTAATAGTGCCAACTTTGCCTATTCATTCAGGGTGTCCATGGTAAGTTGGTTGAAAGAAGCTCCTATTTACTCGAAGTCACGAGTGATGGCTGGTGCAGCCTTTTTCTCGGGCAGCCACCTCTGCACGATTGTATGGGAAGTTTGTGAACAAGACATGTGAGTTACTTTTAAACTGAAGTAACAGAGGTTTGTGTTACTTTCAGTTTGGGCTAAGAGAAGCAATTATGTGATAGCACAATTGACACTGCTTGTGCTGCTTTGTCATTCTCTATAGTCCCATAAGTGGGACACTAAATGATTGGTTATTCACCTGCTGTTCACTAACATGTGCAAGGTGTCTTTTATATGACCGCTCTAAAAGCCTAGATTCATAGTAGTGTGCAATGTATATCAGTAAATTATTATGCAGATATTAATCTACTGTATTCCTAATGGGAGCAGTATCTTTTAAGTTGATTATGCTTTTAGCAATTGATTTCAGCACAAAGAACACAGTCTTTACTCAATCTCTTGCTCGGTCTCTGGGTCATAACTGACATGAGGGTAGCATGTTATGGGAATGATCTCATAAAGCCAAACGGGCATGGTTGCATACATTTGTAGTTGTCAGCATACACACCAGATCGGAGATTGGGGGTGTTATTATGTATACAGGTACACTGAGCTTGCTAGTACCTATGAGAGGAAGGATAGTTTCTTCATTGTTATTTAATAGTTTCTCAAGAGGTTGAGTTAGTTTCTCAAGAGGTTAATAGTTTCTCAAGACTCACATGACTTCGATATAAAATAAAAAGATTAAACGAAAACTTACCGTTTGAAGTTTGATCTTTATTTTATGAGAAGTTGAAGTGAGGGATTACGTGCCCTCCACTCCGAACCCTGATTCTCAACCAAAGATCATCCGGTAAATCTAGGGTCATTAATCTTTCTATAGTTTAAATCCGTCCAACTGGTCTGTGGCTTCATACAGTTGCTCTGAAGATTGATGCGCATGCGGACTGGCGGGCTCCTCACGTAATCCCTCACTTCAACTTTTCATAAAATAAAGATCAAACTTCAAACGGTAAGTTTTCGTTTAATCTTTCTATTATTGTTTAAGAAGGAACTGCAGATGCCGGAAAAATCGAAGGTAGACAAAAATGTTGGAGAAACTCAGCGGACAAGGCAGAATCTATGGAGTGAAGGAATAGGTGAAGTTTTGGGTCGAGACCCTTCTTCAGAGTGATGTGAGGGTGGGGGGTCGGGAAGAAGAAAGGAAAAGGCGGAGACATTGGGCTGTGGGAGAGCTGGGAAGGGGAGGGGAAAGAGTAAGAAAGCAAGGACTACCTAAAATTGGAGAAGTCAATGTTCGTACAGCTAGGATGTAAACTACACAAGCAAAATAAGGTGCTGCTCCTCCAATTTACGATGGGACTCACTCTGGCCATGGAGGAAGCCCGGGACAGAAAGGTTGGATTCGGAATGGGAGGGGTAGTTGAATTGCTGAGCCACCGGGAGATCAGGTTGGTTATTGCGAACTGAGTGGAGGTGTTGGATGAGACTATCGGTGAGACCAACCTATGCTTGTTCTCACCGATGAGGAGCAGCTGACACCTAGAGCCCCAGATGTAATAGATGAGGTTGGAGGAGGTGCAGGTGATCCTCTGCTGAACCTGGAAAAACTGCTTGGGTCCTTGGATGGAGTCAAGGGGGGAGGTAAAGCGACAAGTGTAGCATTTCCTGTGGTTGCAAGGAAAAGTACCAGGAGAGGGGGTGGTTTGGGTGGGAAGGGACGAATTCACCAGGGATTTATGGAGGGAGCGGTCTGTGCATGAAGCCGAAAGGGGAGGAGATGGGAAGATGTAGCAAGTGGTGGGGTCACTTTGGAGGAGGTGAAAATGTCGGAGGATTATCTGTTGTATGTGATGGCTGCTAGAGTAGAAGGTGAGGACAAGGGGGACTCTGCCCTTGTTATGAATATGGGGGTGGGGAGTGAGAGCAGAGCTACAGGGTATAGAAGAGATCCTGGTGAGAGCCTCATCTATATTCGTTTCCTAAAGAATGAGGACATCTCCGATGCCCTGGTTTGGAACACCTCATCCTGGATGCAGATGCAGCGTAGATGGATGAATTGGGAGTAAGGGCTGGAATCCTTACAGGAAGCAGGGTGGGAAGAAGTGTAGTCCAGATAGCCATGGGAGTCAGTGGGTTTAATTATTATTGCCTCAGTTCATGTGGAGAGGTGTAAATGGAGGAGGAGGGTGAAAATCAAATCCGGGTTGGGGGACAAACTTTGTCCGAGTCTGTGAGAGAAGGGGATTAGTGTCTTGGAGTTGCATATTGGTCAGATGAAAGGGGGCGTCAGTGCTGGCTGTTGTTCAAGGCTGCAGGAGAGGAGAGGAAATCACTGTTCCTGCAAAGTTACATTTGATTGCATGAATTTGACGTCAATATTCCATTGTTGCCACTTGCAGAGAGAGAGAGAGATATAGAAAGGCATCGGTGGTTTCATTCTCAGTGGATTACCATACATAAAATATTTGTTGCAGCAGGTTTGGCAGAGTCAGACAGAGAGGATGAGATAGAGACTGGAAACAGTGCTGACTTTTGCATAATTCACAGCCAAGAATGTCTGGCTCGGTCTCTGGGTCATAACTGACATGAGGGTACCTTGTTATGGGAATTATCTCATAAAGCAAAACAGGCATGGTTGCGTACATTTGGAGTTGACAGCATACCCACCAGATCGGAGATGGGGGGTGTTATTATGTATACAGGTACACTGAGCTTGCAAGTACCTATGAGATGAAGGATAGTTTCTTCATTATTATTTCATAGTTTCTCAAGAGATTGCTGATGGCTCATTAGCAGCCAATAGAATGGATATTTCCTTTTGATCATACAACAGGAGGCTTGCATAGTGTGCTTTCAGAAGTTACAAAATTTGGTTCAATATGCCTGGATGTTTGCAGATAGAATTCTGAACAGTGTTGCATGAGTTATTGTCTAACTCAAAGCCAATTGAGACTGTGGTCCGATTAAGAGTAATGGCCATGTATGCAAGTAATTATCATGGTATTAATAACCCATGTTTTCTACCATTTATGGTTTATCTGTTTAAGTGTTTCACACACAGATTGGGTTACTGCATGAAACCACAGAGCTTTGAAGGCTTCACGTTGTCACTCGCGTGACTTTGATATAAAATGGAAAGATTAAACAAAAACTTACCGTTTGAAGTTTGATCTTTATTTTATGAGAAGTTGAAGTGAGGGATTACGTGCCCTCCACTCCCAACCCTGATTCTCAACCAAAGATCATCCGGTAAGTCTAGGGTCGTTAATCTTTCTATAGTTTAAATCCGTCCAACTGGTCTGTGGCTTCATACAGTTGCTCTGAAGATTGATGCGCATGCGGGCTGGCGGGCTCTTCACGTAATCCCTCACTTCAACTTTTCATAAAATAAAGATCAAACCTCAAACGGTAAATTTTCGTTTAATCTTTCTATTATTGTTTAAGAAGGAACTGCAGATGCTGGAAAAATCGAAGGTAGACAAAAATGTTGGAGAAACTCAGCGGACAAGGCAGAATCTATGGAGTGAAGGAATAGGTGAAGTTTTGGGTCGAGACCCTTCTTCAGAGTGATGTGAGGGTGGGGGGTCGGGAAGAAGAAAGGAAAAGGCGGAGACATTGGGCTGTGGGAGAGCTGGGAAGGGGAGGGGAAAGAGTGAGAAAGCAAGGACTACCTGCAATTGGAGAAGTCAATGTTCGTACAGCTAGGATGTAAACTACACAAGCAAAATAAGGTGCTGCTCCTCCAATTTACGATGGGACTCACTCTGGCCATGGAGGAAGCCCGGGACCGAAAGGTTGGATTCGGAATGGGAGGGGAAGTTGAATTGCTGAGCCACCGGGAGATCAGGTTGGTTACTGCGAACTGAGTGGAGGTGTTGGATGAGACTATCGGTGAGACCAACCTATGCTTGTTCTCACCGATGAGGAGCAGCTGACACCTAGAGCCCCAGATGTAATAGATGAGGTTGGAGGAGGTGCAGGTGATCCTTTGCTGAACCTGGAAAGACTGCTTGGGTCCTTGGATGGAGTCAAGGGGGGAGGTAAAGCGACAAGTGTAGCATTTCCTGTGGTTGCAAGGAAAGGTACCAGGAGAGGGGGTGGTTTGGGTGGGAAGGGACGGATTCACCAGGGATTTATGGAGGGAGCGGTCTGTGCATGAAGCCGAAAGGGGAGGAGATGGGAAGATGTAGCAAGTGGTGGGGTCACTTTGGAGGAGGTGAAAATGTCGGAGGATTATCTGTTGTATGTGATGGCTGCTAGGGTGGAAGTTGAGGACAAGGGGGACTCTGCCCTTGTTATGAATATGGGGGTGGGGAGTGAGAGCAGAGCTACAGGGGATAGAAGAGATCCTGGTGAGAGCCTCATCTATATTCGTTCCCTAAAGAATGAGGACATCTCCGATGCCCTGGTTTGGAACACCTCATCCTGGATGCAGATGCAGCGTAGATGGATGAATTGGGAGTAAGGGCTGGAATCCTTACAGGAAGCAGGGTGGGAAGAAGTGTATTCCAGATAGCCATGGGAGTCAGTGGGTTTAATTATTATTGCCTCAGTTCATGTGGAGAGGTGTAAATGGAGGAGGAGGGTGAAAATCAAATCCGGGTTGGGGGACAAACTTTGTCCGAGTCTGTGAGAGAAGGGGATTAGTGTCTTGGAGTTGCATATTGGTCAGATGAAAGGGGGCGTCATTGCTGGCTGTTGTTCAAGGCTGCAGGAGAGGAGAGGAAATCACTGTTCCTGCAAAGTTACATTTGATTGCATGAACTTGACGTCAATATTCCATTGTTGCCACTTGCAGAGAGAGAGAGAGATATAGAAAGGCATCGGTGGTTTCATTCTCAGTGGATTACCATACATAAAATATTTGTTGCAGCAGGTCTGGCAGAGTCAGACAGAGAGGATGAGATAGAGACTGGAAACAGTGCTGACTTTTGCATATACACACTGGGGATGCAAAACATAGTCACAGCCAAGAATGTCTGGCTCGGTCTCTGGGTCATAACTGACATGAGGGTACCTTGTTATGGGAATTATCTCATAAAGCAAAACAGGCATGGTTGCGTACATTTGGAGTTGACAGCATACCCACCAGATCGGAGATTGGGGGTGTTATTATGTATACAGGTACACTGAGCTTGCAAGTACCTATGAGATGAAGGATAGTTTCTTCATTATTATTTAATAGTTTCTCAAGAGATTGCTGATGGCTCATTAGCAGCCAATAGAATGGATATTTCCTTTTGATCATACAGCAGGAGGCTTACATAGTGCGCTTTCAGAAGTTTCAAAATTTGGTTGAATATGCCTGGATGTTTGCAGATAGAATTCTGAACAGTGTTGCATGAGTTATTGTCTAACTCAAACCCAATTGGGACTGTGGTCCGATTAAGAGAAATGGCCATGTATGCAAGTAATTATCATGTTATTAATAACCCATGTTTTCTACCATTTATGGTTTATCTGTTTAAGTGTTTCACACACAGATTGGGTTACTGCATGAAACCACAGAGCTTTGAAGGCTTCACGTTGTCACTCGCGTGACTTTGATATAAAATGGAAAGATTAAACAAAAAATTACCGTTTGAAGTTTGATCTTTATTTTATGAGAAGTTGAAGTGAGGGATTACGTGCCCTCCACTCCCAACCCTGATTCTCAACCAAAGATCATCCGGTAAGTCTAGGGTCGTTAATCTTTCTATAGTTTAAATCCGTCCAACTGGTCTGTGGCTTCACACAGTTGCTCTGAAGATTGATGCGCATACGGGCTGGTGGGCTCTTCACGTAATCCCTCACTTCAACTTTTCATAAAATAAAGATCAAACTTCAAACGGTAAGTTTTCGTTTAATCTTTCTATTATTGTTTAAGAAGGAACTGCAGATGCTGGAAAAATCGAAGGTAGACAAAAATGTTTGAGAAACTCAGCGGACAAGGCAGAATCTATGGAGTGAAGGAATAGGTGAAGTTTTGGGTCGAGACCCTTCTTCAGAGTGATGTGAGGGTGGGGGGTCGGGAAGAAGAAAGGAAAAGGCGGAGACATTGGGCTGTGGGAGAGCTGGGAAGGGGAGGAGAAAGCAAAGACTACCTGAAATTGGAAAAGTCAATGTTCGTACAGCTAGGATGTAAACTACACAAGCAAAACAAGGTGCTGCTCCTCCAATTTACGATGGGACTCACTCTGGCCATGGAGGAAGCCCGGGACAGAAAGGTTGGATTCGGAATGGGAGGGGTAGTTGAATTGCTGAGCCACTGGGAGATCAGGTTGGTTATTGCGAACTGAGTGGAGTTGTTGGATGAGACTATCGGTGAGACCAACCTATGCTGAAATTGAAGGTAGACAAAAATGTTGGAGAAACTCAGTGGGTGAGGTAGAATCTATGGAGCGAAGGAATAGGTGGTTTCGGGTCGAGGCCGTTCTTCACAGTGATGTGAGGGTGGGGGGGGGGGGCGGGAAGAAGAAAGGAAAAGGCAGAGACAGTGGGCTGTGGGAGTGCTGGGAAGGGGAGGGGAAAGAGGGAGAAAGCAAGGAATTCCTGAAATTGGAGGTGAGGACAAATGGGACTCTATATTCGTTCCCTTAAGAATGAGGACATCTCTGATGCCCTGGTTTGGAACACCTCATCCTGGGTGCAGATGCCGCGTAGATGGATGAATTGGGAGTAAGGGATAGAATCCTTACAGGAAGCAGGGTGGGAAGAAGTGTAGTCCAGATAGCCATGGGAGTCAGTGAGTTTAATTATTATTGCCTCAACTTGTGTGGTAAGGTGTAAATGGTGGAGGAGGGTGAAATTCAAATCCGCGTTGAGGGACAAACTTTGTCCGAGTCTGTGAGGGAAGGGGATTAGTGTCTTGGAGTTGAATATTGGTCAGATGAAAGGGGGATTCAGTGCTGACTGTTGTTCAAGGCTGCAGGAGAGGAGAGGAAATCACTGTTCCTGCAAAGTTACATTTAATTGCGTGAACTTGACGTCAATATTCCATTGTTACCACTTGCAGAGAGAGAGAGATATAGAAAGGAATCGGATGTTTCATTCTCAGTGTATTACCATACATAAAACATTGGTTGCAGCAGATCTGGCAGAGTCAGAAAGAGAGGATGAGATGGATACTGGAATCAGCGCTGACTTTGGTCATAAACACACTGTGGATGCAAAACATAGTCACGGTCAAGGATCCTTGTAAGTGTAGGGATCAAACTCTGTGCAAACCCATCTCTTCAAGCCATCGAACTGAGGTGAGTGATGAGGCGGAAAGCACTGCGTAGTCTTTTATCTCTTCAGATGGAAAGTGGAGCAAGGATTTACGAGGATGTCGCCCAGGGTTGGGGAATAAAGAACCAGAGGGCATAGGTTCAAGTTGAGAGTGGAAAGATTTGATGGGAAACTGATAGATTAACTTGGGGTCTTGTTCGGTATGGACATCGTGGATGGTCTGTTCCTGTGCTGTACTGTTCTATATTCTAGTTTGTGTGGACACCAGAACATAACATGAGCAATGGGAGGAAAAGTAGGTGGACTTTTGACTCCTAGTGACTGTTCTGCATATCGTTCCTAGCCTGGCTAAACTAGTTTAGTGAGTGATCTGAACTCTCTGCAATTAAACATTCTAAAGATTACAAATCTCTGAGGGAACACAACACTCTTATCCATCTTAAATGGGTATCTGACTTACAATGCACAATTTGTTGGAAGGAACTGCAGATGGTGGTTTAAAGTGAAGATAGACACAAAATGCAGGAGTAACTCAGGACAGGCAGCATCTCTCGAGAGAAGGAATGGGTGACATTTCAGATTGAGACTCTTCTTCAAACTGAGAGTCAGGAGAGGGGGAGATACAGAGATAAGCAAGTGCAAGGTGTGAGAATTGGACATCAAAAGGAGTGGACATCAAGGAAAATGTAGAATAGATTATTGTTAGCTAGGAAAAGGTAACAACAAAGTAAACAGATAAAATGTAATCAGGGGCAGTCAGACTGGTCTGAGAACTGTGAAGGGGTGGGATTGGAAGAGAGGTAAAGCAAGGATTACATGAAGTTAGAGAAGTCAATATTCATACCACTGGGGTGTATGCTGCTCAAGCAAAATATGAGTTGCTGTTCCTGCAATTTGCACTGGGCCTCACTTCGACAATGGAGGAGACCAAGGACAGAAAGGTCAATGTGGGAATGGGAGAGGCAGTTAAAGTATTGAGCAACCGGGAGATCAGATAGGTTTAGGCGGACTGAGCGGAGGTGTTCAGTGAAACGATTGATGAGTCTGCGCTTGGTCTCACCGATTTATAGGAATCCCCACCTGGAACACTGGGCACAGCAGATGAGGTTGGAGGAGGTGCAAGTGAACCTCTACCTCACCTGAAAAGACTGTTGGGGTCCTTGGACGGAGTCGAGGGAGAAAATATAGGGACAGGTGTTGCATCTCTTGCTGGGAAATGTACCTGGGGAGAAAGCAGGAATGGGGTACTGATTTAGCATGATCACCCATGATCATATTGAAAGGCGGTGCTGGCTCGAAGGGCCAATTGGCCTATTCGTGCACCTATTTTCTATGTTTCTGTGTCAATCGATAGTCTATCTTCTGTGATGGAGACGGTGAGATCAAGAAACGAAAGGGAGATGCTCTAAGTGAATTTGAGTGCAGGATGCAATTAGTAGTAAATGTGATGAAGTCTGTGAGTTCTGCATGGGTGCAGGAGGTAGTAGCCCTGATGCAGTCGTCAATGTAGCAGAGATTGAGTTCATAGATAGGGCCAGTGTGCGCATGGAACAGGAATTGCTCAACGTAGCCAACAAAGATATACATATAGAAGAAGGGGATGGGCATAGCTTTGAGGTGCAAGAGGCAACGTTTAAAGGAGATGTGCAGGACATGATTTTTATGCAGAGAGTGGTGGGTGCCTGGCACACTTTGCCGGGGTGGTGGTTGAAGTAGAGGTGATAGTGACATTTAAGATACTTTTGGATAGACACATGTATATGCTGGGAATGGAGAGGTATGGATTATGTGCAGGGTGATAAGTGTTGGTCTCGGCATCATGTTCGCACAGATCTTGTGGTTGAAAGGCCTGTTATTATGCTGTACTCTTCTATTTTCTATGTGTACGTATTAATAATTAGTGGGCTCATAGTAGATGTCAGTGGTAAGTTAATCTCAGATGGAAGCAGAGATGCTCTGAAAGGGACAGAATTAGAAAATAAAACATAGAATAGTACAGAAGTTAGACATAAAGAGCTGGTGTAAAGCTAATGGCATGTTGGCCTTCATTGCGAGACGATTTGAGTTTAGGAGCAAGGTGGCCCAACTGAATTTGTACCGGGTCCTGGTGAGACCGCACCTGGAGTATTGTGTGCAATTTTGGTCTCCTAGTTTGAGGCAGGATATTATTGCTATTGAGGGAGTGCAGCATAGGTTCATCAGGTTAATTCCAGGGATGACGGGACTGACATATGATGAAAGAATGGGTTGCCTGGGCTTGTATTCACTGGAATTTAGAATGGTGAGGAGATTTTGTAGGAACATATTATATATTCTTAAAGGATTGGAGAGAGTAGATGCAAGAAAAATGTTCCTGATACTGGGGGAGTCCAGAACCAGAGGTCACAATTTAAGAATAAGGGGTAGACCATTTAGGACTGAGACGAGGAAAATGTTGCCGGCTAGAGAATTGGGACTCAAGTTCAAGTTCAAGTGAGTTTATTGTCATGTGTCCCTGTGTAGGACAATTAAATTCTTGCTTTGCTTCAGCACACAGAACATAGTAGACATTTACTACAAAACAGATAAGTGTGTTCATATACCATAATATATATACACACACGAATAAAAAAACTGATGAAGTGCAAATAACAGATAATGGGTTATTAATAATCAGAGTTTTGTCCGAGCCAGGTTTAATAGCCTGATGGCTGTGGGGAAGTAGCTATTCCTGAACCTGGTTGCTGCAGTCTTCAGGGTCCTGTACCTTCTACCTGAAGGTAGCAGGGAGATCAGTGTGTGGCCAGGATGGTGTGGGTCTTTGATGATACTGCCAGCCTTTTTGAGGCAGCGACTGCGATAAATCCCCTTGATGGAAGGAAGGTCAGAGCCGATGATGGACTGGGCAGTGTTTACTACTTTTTGTAGTCTTTTCCTCTCCAGGGCGTTCAAATTGCCGAACCAAGCCATGATCCAACTGGTCAGCATGCTCTCGACTGTGCACCTGTAGAAGTTAGAGAGAGTCCTCCTTGACAAACCGACTCTCCGTAATCTTCTCAGGAAGTAGAGGCGCTGATGAGCTTTCTTGATAATTGCATTCGTGTTCTCGGACCAGGAAAGATCTTCAGAAATGTGCACGCCCAGGAATTTGAAGCTCTTGACCCTTTCAACCATCGACCCGTTGATATAAATGGGGCTGTGAGTCCCCCTCCTACTCCTTCCAAAGTCCACAATCAGTTCCTTGGTTTTGCTGCCAGGTTATTGCCCTGGCACCATATGGGCAGTTGCTCGATCTCTCTTCTATACTCTGACTCATTCCCATCAGTGATACGTCCCACAACAGTGGTGTCGTCAGCGAACTTGATGATGGAGTTCGCACTGTGACTGGCTACGGAGGGGATGATTGTGTTAAATGCCTAGCTGTAATCGATGAATAACAGCCTGATATATGAGTTTTTGTTGTCCAAGTGGTCCAGAGCGGAGTGGAGGGCCAGGGAGATCGCATCCACCGTTGATCTGTTGTGGCGGTAAGCGAACTGCAGTGGGTCCAGGTTTTTCTCGAGGTAGGAGTTGATTTGCTCCATGATCAGCCTCTCAAAGCACTTCATCACCACCGGCGTTAGTGCCACTGGTCGATAGTCATTGAGGCACGTCACCTTACTCTTCTTGGGCACTGGTATAATTGATGCCCTTTTAAAGCAGAGCTCAGAAGTGAGAGGTTGAAAATGTCCGTAAAAACTCCAGTTGGTCCGCACAGGTTTTTAGAACACGACTGGGTATACCATCACGTCCAGGCGCTTTTCGGGGGTTCACCCCTCTGAAGGACTTCCTGACGTCAGCCTCTGTGACTGAGACTGAAATTCCATCACAGCGAATGGGGGCTCGGGAAGGCACATCAGTATTCTCCCTATCAAAGCGTGCATAAAACGCATTGAGCTCGTCAGGCAGTGATTTTCGCCGATATTCGAGCGATCTCCTGGTTTCGCCTTGCAGGAGGTGATTGCATTCAGGCCCCGCCACAGCTGCCGAACATCTCTCATCCTCCAGTTTGGAGCAGAAGTCCTTTTTTGCCTTTTTTATGGCCTTACCAAGGTCCTATCTGGACTTCTTGTAGAATCTGATGAATTCTCTGCCACAGAAGGGCAGTGGAGGCCCATTCAGTGGAGGCCAATTCACTGGATTTTTTCAAGAGAGAGTTAGATTTAGCTCTTCGGGTTAAAAGAATCAAGGAATATGCGGAAAAAGCCAGAATAGTGTCCTGATTTCGGATGATCTGCCGTGAGAATATTGAACAGCGATGCTGGCTCGAAGTGCCGAATGGCCTACTCCAGTACATATTTTCCATGTTTTTATGTTTCCATCACAGCACCTGAGGTCAGGATCGACCCACGAATCTGATGCTGTGAGGAAGCAACTCTACCATTCAGGATTGCAACAAAAAGTACCACCAACATCATCTGCAGGCTAAATCTGTCCATCAACACCCCTCAATTTTCTTCAGGGTCTGAGAGCAGATAGTTCTGTATAATTGCAGGAAATTGGTATTTCTTAATTTAGATGGCAATTCTAATTTTATTCCAGGTCTTTGCATTTCACCTTGATCAACACGACTGGGCGCAATATCAGTGGTCGAAGATTACAACGATTGTAGTGTCTGGTGATGTGGAAGCTAAGTTCTACTGTATCGCCCATTCACATAACATTAGACTTGTCTTGAAAGGTAACTAATTTTACCCCAGATGATTGAGAGAATACCATCAAAGATCCAAGAGTTAATTAAGACCGGTGTAGAGCTGAATTTAGTCGGCATCTCAGTACGTTTTATTCCATCTTTGTACGACCATCTGCGCTACGAGCATGGACTCGGTGACCATTTCACCAACCACTTCCGTTCGGTCCCCCTAGGCCTACTGGATCTCCCAGTTGCTAACTATTTTAACTTGTCTTCCCATTCCCATGCTGACCTTTCTAGCCTTGGCTTCCTCCATTTCAAGAGTAAGACTACACAGAAATCCACAAGCCTCCCCCACCTTCTTCCCTCCAGTCTCTCCCCTCTCTTTTCCCCATGTCCCACGTGTTTGCACATACATTTCTCTCTTCCCCCAACCCTCCCACCTATATTACTTGCTTTGGCATCACAATTCACACTTGTTCCGATCTTATCTAACTTTTTGTGTTTTTCATCTCCGCCGTTTGTTTGGCCATCTGCCGATCACAACACCCCTTCTTCCTCGCAGCTCACCCTGCCACCCAGCTATGTGTCATCCGCAAACTTAGAGATATTACGTTTAATTCCCTCGTCTAAATCATTACTGTATATTGTTAACAACTGGGGACCCAGCACTGAGCCATGCGGCACCTCACTAGTCACTAGTCATTCTGAAAAGGACCCGTTAATTCCCACTCTTTGCTTCCTATTGGCCAACCAGTTCTCTATTCAGGTCAATACCTTACCCCCAATACCATCTGCTCTAATTGTGCACACTAATCTCTTGTGTGGGACCTTGTCAAAGGCTTTTTGAAAGTCCAGGCTCTCCCTTATTCATTCTACTTGGTACATCCTGAACAAATTCCAAAAGATTAGTCAAACGTGACTTCCCCTTCATTAATCCATGCTGACTTTGACTGATCCCGTTACTGCTTTCCAAATGCGCTGCTATAACATATTTAATAATCGACTCCAGCCTCTTCCCCACCACCGATGTTAGGCTAACTGGTCTATAATTCCCCATTTTCTCTCTCCCTCCTTTCTTAAATATGGAGTTACATTGGCTACCCTCCAGTCCACAGTAACAGATCCAGTGTCGAGAAAATATTGGAAGATGATCACCAATGCATCCACTATTTCTCGGGCCACCTCCTTGATTACTCTGGGACGCAGACCAGGGCCTGGGGATTTATCTCTTCCGTTCCAACAGTTTACCTAACACCGTTTTCTGACTAATGAGTATTCCCTTCAGTTCCTCATTTCCACTAAATCCTTGGTCCCTTTGTATTTCCGGCAGATTGTTTGAGTCTTCCTTAGTGAAGGCAGAACTAAAGTACTCGTTTAACGGCTCTGCCATTTCCTTGTTTCCCAATATAAATTCACCTGTCTCTGACTGTAAGGGACCTACATTTGTCTTCACCATTTGTTTCCTTTTTACTTACCTAAAGAAACTTTTACACTCAGTTTTTATATTCCCCGCTTTCATGCTTTTCATTTCTTTCATGCTCTTTCCCCCCCCTCTTAATTACACCTTTGTTCTCCTCTGTGGAGTTCTAAATTTCTTCCAGTCCTTTAGTTTGCTGCTCCTTCTGGCCAATTTTCTGTCTCTTCCTTGGCTTTTACACTATCCTTGACCTCTCTCTTCAGCCAGAGTCGAGCCGCCTTCCCCATTTTATTTTTTTCGCCAGACAGGGATGAACAATTCTGGAGTTCATCCATGTGGTCTTTAAATCTTCACCATTGCATCGCTACTGACATCCCGTTAAGTATAATTCGCCAGTCTATCCTAGCCAATTCCCATCTCACACCTTTAAAGTCTCCTTTATTCAAGGTCAGGACACGAGGATCCTATCTGCCTCCACCATAGCCTCCCTTCCACACCCTAAAAAAAAGCAACGCTGAGGAGCAAACTCCATCTAAATCCTCCTTCCTTGTTGTTAATGTCTGTTCTGTCCTGCAATTGTGCCTTGTAACATGCCCATTATGACCTGAGAACTGTCTAAACTCTATGTTTCTTTTACCTTTCTTCAGTAGATATAACAATGAGTCAGTTGAGAAACGACGCAACGATGAAAAGACATCTGTTCATGGCAGTATGGAGTGTTGAAAAATATAGCTTGGATGGAATTTATATGCTTTTCAGTTCTAAATTAAAAAAAGGATCTACGAATTATCATGATTTTACCCGGATGGTGAACAAAACTGCGTCCAAATTTTACAAAACATTACCTGGAAGTAAGGTAAAAAAGCCAAAGGCTCAAGCCTTGCGTTCCAATATGATTGATGCTCACTGCATAAAAGAGGCAATTTTTTTTTTTTGTTTACAAACTGGAGAAACAGCAGCTCCTATTCCGTCCAGGTACCTTACAATCCAACGGTATGAACATTGAAAGACTCAAAGTGGTGGAGTAGCTCAGCGGGTTAGGCAGATTCTATGGAGAACATGGATAGGTGAGGTTTCGAGTTCAGGAAGGGTTCAGACCTGAAACGTCACCTTTCGTTTTTTTTCCAGAATTGCTGTCTGACCTGTTGAGTTTCTGCAGAACTTTGTGCCTTTTTTATAAACCAGCATCTACAGTTCTTTGTCTCTCCATAGTATGAACATACAATTTTAGGAATTAATCGACTACCACCTATATTCTTTCTCTTCCCTGTGCCCTTTCTCCCACTAGCCTTCCCTCCATTCCTCTTGCCCCCTTCCACCTACATTCCTACCTCTAGCCTCACAATTCATGCATCTCACCTTATCTCATTTCATCTCTGGCCTTTGTCCATCCATCCACTAATCACCCCACTCCCCCATCCCCCCAACTCACCTGTATGTATACACCTTTTACATGCCAGGATTTGTCCCAACCCCACCTCTCCTTTCCAGCTTTCTCCCACCCCCTCCTCCCACTCCAACCTGTCTGATGAAGGATCCCAAACTGAAACGTCACCTATCCACAGAGATGTTGCCTGACCGGCTGAGTTACTTCAGCACTTTGTGTCTTTTTCTGTATCAATCTCCCTGCATTGTTCCACCCCGACCTCTCTTCCAACTTTGCCCCTTCAACAATCAGTCCGAAGAAGGGTCCCGACCAGAAACATCACAAGAGATGCTGCCTGACCAGCTCAGTTACTCGTCTTAACCAATACTGAGAAGGGATTTAATTTAAAAACCATATAGGGCAGCACAATGGCACAGCTGGTAGAGCTGCTGCCTCACAGCACCAGGGACCTGGGTTCCATCCTGAACTCGGGTGCTGTCTGCGTGGAGTTTGCACGTTCTCCCAGTAACCGCATGGGTTTCCTCCGGACGCTCCAGTTTCCTCCCACATGCCAAAGACGTGCGGGTTTGTAGTTTAATTGGTCTCTGTGAATTGCCCCTAATGTGTAAGGAGTGGATGCACAACTGGGATAACATAGACAATCAAGCAACGGCCAAGAATGCACACCTACGCCTCTACTTCCTTGGAAAGCTTCGGAGGTTTGGCATGTCCCCAACAACCCTCACCAACTTTTGCAGAACCGCCATAAGAAACATTTTATAACAATGCATCACAGCAGGTTTCAGGAACAGCGTCAATCAAAGACCATGAGAAATTCCAGAGATTTGTGGATGTAGACAGACCATCATGCAAATCAACCTCCCTTCCATGGACTCCACCTTCACTTCATGCTGCCTCAGCAAGGCCACCAGCATAATCAAGAACCAGTATCACCACAATCACACCCTCTTCCCCCCTCTCCTATTCGGCAAGTGTTATTGCCCCATCTACACTAGTTCCACCTGTCTGCAAGTGATAGGTGTATACATACGGGTGAGTTGGGGGTATGGGTGAGGCACATACCCCTCTAAACCTACCCAATCCATTTACCATTCTAAATGTTTCTTAAATGTTGCAATAATACATGTAATCACGTATAGTCTTTTCGTTGAATGGATAGTGAGCAATAGAAAAACGTTTTGCTGTACCTCACTACACACGATAATAATAAACTAAACTAAACTAGTGTCGATGGTCAGCATTGACTCGTTGGACCGAAGGGCCTGTTTCCATGTTGCATCTCCAAACTAAGCATTTAACAGTGATGGGAGCCAATGTAAATGACAACGTGCAATTGGATTCTTGTTTCTCTTGCTCTCTAGATCACCATTAATGTGCCTTGGACTCCGAGCTGCAAGAATGAAAGATGCTTTGACTTTTTGGCGATTTCATCTGTTATTGACTTGTTATTTGTTGAATCCTTTAACATTCACAAAGGCATGAAGGAAACATGTGTTGCAAAGTCAATTTCGTCTTACCATGATGTGTTTGCAGGTACGTCTGATGACACATTAATGGCCGCGTATCACTGAAATAACTGGGACCCAACCTCACCAATCTGTCCTTTCAGGTCTCTCTGACTACATCAAACTGGGCATTGAATCCAGGAAGCTTGTGATGGGCGTTCCATGGTATGGTTATGACTACACTTGCAAGCGTATCCCTCAGGTAGGGTGTAGGTCTTGTCCGTCCTCACCACTTTCAATGAGAATTTGCCCCTTATTTGATTGTTGACATGTTTACAGACCTTTTCAATTATTAAAGATGTAATAACAGAACATTTGGAAAGCAGTGACAGGATTTGGTAAAGTCAGCATTGGTTTATGAATGGGAAATCATGCTTGACTAATCTTTTGGAATTTTTTGAGAATGTAATAATTAGAATGGATAAGGGGGAGCCAGTGAATGTGGTGTATCTGGACTTTTAAAAAGCTTTTAATACAGTCCCACACAAGATTAATGTTCAAAATTAGAGCACATGGTATTGGGGGGAGGGTATCGACATGGATAGAGAACTGGTTGACAGACAGGAAACAAAGAGGAATTAACGGGTCTTTTTTCAGAAAGGCAGGCAGTGACTAATGAGGTGCGGCAAGGCACAGTGCTGGGACCCCTGTTATTTACAATATATATTCACGATTTAAATAACATAATTAAATGTATCAACTCCAAGTTTACGGATGACACAAAGCTGGGTGGCAGTGTGAGCTGCGAGGAGGATTTTATAAGGTTGCAGGGTGACTTGGATAGGTTGGATGAGTGGGCAGACGCATGGCTGATGCAGTATAATGTGGATAAATGTGAGGTTAGAACACCAAGGTAGATTATTATTTAACCATATTACCATATAACAATTACAGCACGGAAACAGGCCATCTCGGCCCTACAAGTCCGTGCCGAACAATTATTTTCCCTTAGTCCCACTTGCCTGCACTCATACCATAACCCTCCATTCCCTTCTCATCCATATGCTTATCTAATTTATTTTTAAATGATACCAATGAACCTGCCTCCACCACTTCCACTGGAAGCTCATTCCACACCGCTACCACTCTCTGAGTAAAGAAGTTCCCCCTCATGTTACCCCTAAACTTCTGTCCCTTAATTCTGAAGTCATGTTCTCTTGTTTGAATCTTCCCTATTCTCAAAGGGAAAAGCTTGTCCACATCAACTACAATTTTAACATTACATCCCAGCTTCTATATGCTCTGATTTATACAATATTTGAATGGTATCAGATTAGGAAACAGGGAGATGCAACGAGACCCAGACGTCCTTGAACATCAATCACTGAAAGTGAGTATGCAGGTACAGCAGGCAGTGCAGAAAGCCTGTGGCATGTTGGCATTCATTGCGAGAGGATTCGAGTTTAGGAGCTGTAAAGGAGTCTAGTCTGACACACTATAACCTTTACTAAAGTCTTTAATATAGCACATGGCACACACGTCCCAGTACTGGCTGCACCCAGCCTTCAAGCGTACCAGGACCAAATGGGAGGAGGAGAAGGGAGGAGATCATAGTTATACTGATGTGAGAGGGCGTGTTAATGGTGATGAGGTAGCTACATTATAGGTTGCATGCATAAACCATCTACATCCTTTCCCATACAATTTAAACAAAGTTATAAGAACAGCAGGTTGATTATACAGGACCTGCAAAACTAAGCAAAGTCTCCGTAGCGATCCGGAGGTTTGACGATCCGACCCGAGCGGGTGCGCACAGCACCCTCACCCTCCCCACCCGAAAGAAGAGAGGGCAGACCGGGAACAGGAGCAGGGGAGAAAGAGAAGGGCGGCGGGGACCCCGGCTGCAAGGGGGAACCGGCAGGAACGGGAGAACCAGGAGAGAGGGAAGGGGAGGAACGGGCGGCAGGCGGAGAGAGAGAGAGACGGGCAGGAGGAGAGCGGACCGGAGAGCGGAGAACTGGAAGTGTTACGGGCATGTTACGGGCAAGGGGTACGTTACGGGCGGGGGGCACCGCAGGCGGAGGAGAATAAGGAGCAGCAGGAGGAGGTTTCGGCTCTCTGACCCCCAACAGGTGCTGACGGCTGCGCCGGTAGACAGTGCCCTCATAGTCCACCAAGTAGGAACACGGCGAATCGTCGACCCCCACCACGGTAGCGAGCTTGGAGAAACCGGTAGACGTCTGCAAACGGACGACCTGGCCAGGAAGTAGTGGGGAGAGAGGACGGCTGGACTTGTCGTGCGAGTGGCGTTGAATTTCGTGCTTCTGAGCAATGCGCTGCTGGACGGCAGAAGGTTGCAGGACCCTGGGCACCAGAGTTTGCTGGGCAATCGGCATCGGGGGTGGCGAATAACGCGGGACATAAGCCTTTGGACAGGCGATTTAATGGTACAGTCCCTGGATATGTTCCGAAGGTTCAGCAACCCCTGGTAGAAATCACCATTAGAGAGATAGGACTGTTCAAGAAGGTGCTTTGCACTGCGCACAGCGCGCTCAGCCAGGCCATTGTTCTGCGGGTACTCTGGACTGCTGGTGTAGTGATCGATGTTCCACTTTGTAGTGAAGGCTTTGAACTCGGCGCTGGTGAACTAGCGGCCGTTGTCAGTCTGTAGCCGGACAGGGGATCCAAAAGTGGCGAAGTGGCGGCGGAGCTTGCTGATGACCATCTCCGAGGTGATGGCAGGGAGAAGGTCCACCTCGAACCAATTAGAGTAAGAATCCACCAAAACGAGGTACTGTTTTCCACGCCATTCAAAAATGTCGGCAGCCAGCGAGGACCATGGCATGTCAGGGGCAGGCTGTTGTAGCAGCGGCTGACGCTGCTGATGCGGGGCAAGAGAATTGCAGTCCGGGCAGGAGGCCACTCTGGCCTTGATGTACTTCGCCATGCCAGGCCAATAGTACTGTTCCTGGGCATGCGAGACAGTGGCGTCAGCCCCCGGATGCCCCATGTGGGCAGCATTGAAGTACAGGTCGTAGAGGGAGGCAGGGACGACAACTTTGTGGCCTTTGATGATAATGCCATCGATGAGCACTAGCTCATCACGAACCAGGAAGAAGGGGTGAACGCCAGCAGGTAAAGAGGTGCGTCTAACAGGCCATACACGCCTGATGACAGCGGCAAGCTGTTGAAGATCGGGGTCGTCGGCGGTGTGCGCAGCCAGGCATTGGAGCTGCTTGGAAGGGACGAAATTCACGTTCAGCACCTGTAGGTCATCCTGTTCGAAGAGGTGCTGGTCGCGTGAGGTCCGGGGGGCCCGGGACAGAGCATCAGCCACATGCATCTCGGTGCCCCTTTTGTAGACGATTTTAAAGTCAAAGCGCTGCAGCTGCAGCATCATCCGCTGCAGCCTTGCGGGAGCAACGTGGATAGGTTTGTTTAGGATCGTCACCAGAGGTTGGTGATCTGTCTCGACAGTGAAACTGTTGCCAAAAAGGAAGTCTCGAAATTTTGACCAAGCGAACACAACTGCCAGCAGCTCCTTCTCAATCTGCGCGTAGCGCTGCTCCGTGTCCGTCATGGTCCTAGAGGCATAGGAGACCGGCTGTAGAGAACCATTATCGTGCGGCTGCAGACAAGCAGCACCCAGACCAAAACGTGAGGCGTCACACGTCACCACCACCGGACGCTTTAAATCGAAGAACCTCAGAGTGGGTGTGCTGATCAGCTTTTTCTTCAACAGGTCGAAGGCCTGCTGGTGGTGTGGGAACCAGGACCAGGCAATGTCTTTTTTAGTAAGCTGTCTCAGGGGTGCGCTCAACTCGCTGAGGTCGGGAATGAATTTTCCCAGGTAGTTGAGCATGCCCAGGAAGCGCTGTAGACCGGCAATATCAGTGGGGGCAGGCAGTTCAGAGATGGCGCTCGTCTTTTGCGGGTCGGGCTTCAACCCTTTGGCCGTGAAAATGTGGCCAACGTACGGGACCTCAGGTACACGGAAACGGCATTTGGACGGGTTCAGCTTGAGATTTACCTGCCTGGCGCGGTCCAGGATTCTGCGGAGGTTGCGGTCATGCTCAGCCACATCTCTGCCGTAGACCAGAATGTCGTCCACAATAATCGCACAGGGCAGACCTGCAAACAGTTGCTCCATGGAGCGCTGGAATACCTCACTAGCGGAGTTGATGCCGAACGGCATCCGCAAAAATTTAAACCTGCCGAAGGGTGTACCGAAGGTTGTTAAGTCAGAGGAGCGTTTGTCCAAGGGTATTTGCCAAAATGAGCTCCTGGCGTCGAGGACAGAAAACACCGTTGCTTGCCCGACTTGGGCGGCGACGTCTTCAACGGTCCGCATTGGGTAGTGGGAACGCTTGATAGCCAAGTTCAAGTCCTTGGGGTTGATGCACACCCGTATCTCATTCTTTCCTTTCTTCATTGTGGCGACCATAGTGGAGACCCACTCGGTGGGCTCGCTGACTGACGCCAGAACACCCATATCAACCATGTCCTTTAGCATAGCCTCTACCTTGTCCTTCATGGCGAATGACACTCTGTGCGGCGGGCGAATGACAGGCATCACGGAGGGGTCAGTTGCAATCTTGTACACTAGCGGCAGCTTCCCCAGCTTACCGTCAAAAAGGTCTGGATACTCGGATAGCGGATCCATCACAGCTTGAACCTCGTGCACTGTCCGGTCGAAAGACACCAGACCGAGATCCTGGTAGGTCTGGTTGCTCAGCAAGGTGACACAGTCGCAATCCAGAATAAAGAACGACAGGTCACAGGATGATTTCTGCAGCACACAGTGGAAAGTGGCCTTCCCCACAGGTGTTAGTTCCTCTCCCCCATAAGCACGCAAAACAGAGCGATCGGCAGTCAACAGCTCATTATTTCTTATCTTGTTGAACAGTGATGTTGACATAACATTCACTTTTGCACCCGTATCCAGCGTCGCAGAGAATGACTTGTTATTCACCGTAATGAGCACAGAAGGATCAGGGAAGCTAGAGTGGCTGTGAAGGAGAGTGTAAACACTTGACTCTCCCATGGAATATTCGATCGCCGAGTCGTGGGCAGTGTCTGTAGTAAACTGAGAGTCCATTTCACTATCAAGTTGCTGAAGGTTGTTTAGGATTTGCCTAGTAGCTGGTGGAACTTTCCCACGGGAACGGCATGCGGCAGCAAAATGATTTAATTTCTTACAGAAATTGCAGGATTTTCCGAAAGCCGGGCACTGAGACTGAGCGGGGTGGGCATAGTTACAATTGGGACTCTTGGGTGCCCGCGGGTCCCGAGATGGACGGGCGGGTCGCGGTGTAGGGCGGGAACTGTCCTGCGAACGTCGTGGCCCAGTAACACCAGTCAGATTGACAGCGCGGCTGTCAGATCCCCTCACCCCATGTGTAGGGGTTACCACCTCAGCGATGCGACACGCATGCATTGCCTGAGTCAGTGTCAGGTCAGGTCGTTGCAGCAAATCAGCACGTAACTTCTGGTCTGACATGCCAGTAACTAGAATGTCCCTGGTGAGCTGGTCACACATATTTTCGAAACGGCACCGCTGAGCTAGATAGCGCAGGTCAGCGATGAAACACTCGACAGGCTCTTCTGGCTGTTGCTTCCGCGTGAAGAACCTGGACCCCTCCAATATGCGGTTGGAGGGCAGGTCGCAAATCTCGGCAAATTTACGTAAAAGACATACCGGGTCGTCGGCGGATTCAGCTGGCACGGCGATCTGGCCATTGACATCCAGGACCTCGGGATCATAAACGAAAGCTCGAGCTCTCTTCATGGCATCGGTACCTGCTAGATTAAGCAGGAGGGAGGCACGGACCGCAGCAGGGTCATTTCTGTGCGCAATATTGACGAAGTGAGTGTAGTCCATCACAAACGTAGTCCATCGCTCCGCAATGTCCGCATCAAAGACAAGGGGAGAGGGTTTCCTGCACGAGGAGGCCATCAGAACTGATAAGGAATACCGGGCAAAATATAAAATAAAACCGGTAAACGGGAAATGCGAGTCTAACTAACTATCTGACACCATGTAAAGGAGTCTAGTCTTTAATATAGCACATGGCACACACGTCCCAGTACTGGCTGCACCCAGCCTTCAAGCGTACCAGGACCAAATGGGAGGAAGAGAAGGGAGGAGATCATAGTTATACTGATGTGAGAGGCGTGTTAATGGTGATGAGGTAGCTACATTATAGGTTGCATGCATAAACCATCTCCAGGAGCAAAGAGGTCCTACTGCATTTGTACAGGGCCCAGGTGAGACCCTGTACAAATATATATCTCTTACTTCAAGTTCTCTTTGTCTTTCTTCACCACCACGTGGCTCTTCTGGCATAGCTCTGCCCTCATCTTCATCTTTATTCATTATTTAAAACAGGTCTTGGCAAATTGGCAAGTCTTTAAATTAGTCGAAAAAGTCTCTGCTTCTAATTGGCTTTGTTATTATCAACAATCTTGTTTTTATTTTAAGAAACCAGGCTACCGATGTTATGGAGATGCAATTAGTTCCCGTCTTGTCACGTTATGTGTGTATATATTTATATTCTATGGTATACTAGACCAAGTGCAAGCTTTCTTGTCCCTTTCTTGTCCCCACCCACCCCCGCCCCCGATCAGTCTGAAGAACAGTTTCGGCCCGAAACGTTGCCTATTTCCTTCGCTCCATAGATGCTGCTGCACCCGCTGAGTTTCTCCAGCTTTTTTGTGTAACTTTCGATTCTCCAGCATCTGCAGTTCCCTCTTAAACACAAGTGCAAGCCCGTTGGGTCTGTTCCCCAACGTGCAGTTGTGGGGGGGGATGCGGCATTCACTCACTCACGCTAATTACCCCCCTTGATATTATATTAATATTATTAATTTGCTCCTTTGGATCTGTCAACCATTCGGAACCTTGTCAAATGACTTACTAAAGTCCATGCACACCACATCCACTGAAGAGAGGAGGGGGAGAGAGGAGAGGAAGGTAGAGGAAAGCGGGGGGAAGGAGAGAGGGGGAGGAGAGAGGGGGGGGGGGGGAGAGGAGAGGAGAGGGGGTAGTGTGAGGGGAGCAGGGAGAGGGGGGGGAGGGAAAGAGAGGGGGGGAGAGGAGAGGGGGGGAAGAGAGGAGAGGGGGGAAGAGAGGAGAGGAGGGGGGGGGGAAGAGAGGAGAGGGGGGGGAAGAAAGGAGAGGGGGGAAGGAGAGGGGAGAGGGTGGGAGGAGGAGGGGGGGGGAGAGAGAGGGAGGGGGAGGAGAGGAGGAGGGGAGAGAGGAGGGGGGAGAGAGGAGGGGGGGGGGGAGAGAGAGGGGGGGAGAGAGGAGGGGGGGAGAGAGAAGGGGGGAAGAGAGAGGAGGGGGGAAGAGAGGGAGGAGGGGGGGAAGAGAGGAGGGGGGGGGGAAGAGAGGAGGGGGGGGGGGGGGGGGAGGAGGGGGGGGGGGAGAGGAGAGGGGAGGGGAGGGGGGGGGGGAAGAGGGAGGAGGGGGGGAAGGAGGGGGGGGGGGAAGAGAGGAGAGGGAAGAAGAGAGGGGAAGAGGAGGGGGAAGAGAGGAGAGGGGGGGGAGGAGAGGGGGGGGAGGAAAGGAGAGAGGAGGGGGGGGGGGAGAGGGGGGGAGAGAGGAGGGGAGAGGAGGGGAGGGGAGAGGAGAGGAGGGGGGAGGGCAGGGGATGAGAGGAGAGGAGAGGAGAGGAGAGGAGAAGGGAGGAGAGAGAGGAGAGATAGACAGAGCCTTTGAACTCAGACATCCAATGAAGAGAGGTGGGGGAGAGAGGAGAGGGAGGTAGAGGAGAGGGGGGGAGAGGAGAAGGGGGGGAGAGGAGAAGGGGGGGGGGAGAGGAGAAGGGGGGAGAGGAGAAGGGGGGGAGAGGAGGAGTGGGGGTTACTTCAACCCAAACCCCCCAAACAACCATTTGCAGGCAGTGCTTTTTTCCTTCAAAATAACCATAACCATATTTTCATATGACGGCCGTAGGTGGCGGCGTTCTCTCGGAAATCGCAGCACAGATCGCCAAATCCGGTCAAGAACAGAGTTTTAGTAATATAGATGGACAAACTGATCTGATCTGTAATTATGCCTTCAATATTCTGTTGTGCTGCAGCAAGCAAGAGTTTAATTGTCATATCTGGGATACATGACAATAAACTCTCGTGACTTGACGACTTAAATCGTCGCATTAGGGCAGCTCGTTGTATTTGGAACAACCCAGTACTTCTGCTGCATATTGATTACTTTGATAACTTGTGATGACGTTGAGCCTTTCCACGCTACAGTTTGCCCTCACCATCCATGATGTTGATAATCCATGATGTGATCCCACTTTCTCATCCACTCCCTTCACGCCAGGGACAATTTACAGAAGCCAATAAACCAACAAGATTGCTTTTAGAATGTGGTAGGAAACCAGAGCACTCGGAGAAAACACACGTAGCACAGGAAGAATGTACAAACTCCGTAAAGACAGCACCCGTAGTCAGGACTGAGCCCGGGTCTCTGGCACTGTGAGGCAGCAGCTCTACTGCTGCACCACCATGCCACACCAAAAGACAGTTTCTTCCCAGCTGTTATCAAGCAACTGAACTATCCTCTCTCTGGTGGATATCTCACACCAGCTGGAGAGCGTCTTGAACTCCGATCTATCTCATTGAAGATCGTTGAATTATCTTTACTCGACTGCACTAAATCTTGCAGACTGTATCCTATATCTATGCACTGTGGACGATTTGATTATAATCATGTGTAGTCTTTTCTTTGACTGGGAAAGCATGCAAACAAAAGCTTTTCTCTGTACCTCGGTAAGTGACGATAATAAACTAAACTAAACTGCTGAACTAACTTTATTTACATGTACACATCACATATATGTTTTTATATCTCAGGATGGTGTGTGTGAATTGAACTGTAGTCATCCAGTAAAAAAATTGATCCCGTATAAAACAATTATACAACACCTGCCAAGATCAATGACTGGAAAGGTGTGGAACGATGACCAGAGTGCCCCATATGCTGTCTACATGGTAAGCTCGTACATAGGCAGCTTGTGAGTCAGACAATGCAAATATTTCCATCTTTAAGATTGAATCAGTTCTGTGTAAGGGATTGTGCAAAGCTCGGAGCATTGGATCTGTACGGTGGAAACAGGGTGGAGATTAAGAACTGACAAGAATCTGGGAGTGAATGCACCTCATCTTGAATCTAATCACATTATCTGATTAGACAAAAATGCTGGAAAAACTCAGTGGGTGAGGCAGCATCTATGGAGTGAAGGAACTAGGCAACGTTTCTGAAGAAGGGTTTCGACCCGAAACGTTGCCTATTTCCTTCGCTCCATAGATGCTGCCTCACCCGTTGAGTTTCTCCAGCATTTTTGACTGCCTATCTGCAGTTCCTTCTTAAACATTTTATGAAGTGCTGTGTTAATCAAATGCAGACTCAAAGATTGTCTTGAGATTAAAGAAGAGAATTTACACCAACTCTGCCCTCCCCGATGGACAAAAATGATCCACATTTTCACTCCTTTGTCTTTTAACTCATCGGCACAGGGGTGACACAGTGGTGCAGCGATAATTGCGGCCTCACAAAGATGAGTAGTATGTAATCTGTTCAACCCAAGAGTTTACGTACTAGGGTAGCATGATGAGAAAAACGGGCAACCTTGGGAAGTTAAGGATGCTGGTGAGACAATATATAGATTTATCATGGTGCTTATGTTCCACAACATAGCTAAACATTGGGGGTTGTAAACTAAGCTAAGTGTAAAAGAGTCAAGAGAGCAATAAAACTGATCAGGGCGTAGTAACTTTTATTGCATCAATTTGTTGAACAAATGGGAGATCGGTTTTGTATATAGCAGGGAACATAAGGCTAAAAATATCTCTGGGGAAAGACAAAGATGAAAGGTCTCAGAGGTTAACAATAAAGGGGCAGGCAATTTAGGACTGAGATGACAACATTTTTTCAACCAGAGATGTGAATTTCTGGAATTCTCTGCCGCAGTGGAGGCCAATTCACTGGATACTTTCAAGAGAGAGTTAGATTTAGCTCTTCGGGCCAACGGAATCAAGGGGTATGGGAAGTAAGCAGGAATGGGGTACTGATTTTGGATGATCAGCAGAATGGTGGTGCTGGCTCGAAGGGCCGAATGGCCTACTCCTGCACCTATTTTCTATGTTTATGTTTCTATGTAAATACAAAATTCTCTCCTGATATATATAAGAGAACGATTGGCTACTCAGTATTTAGAATATTTAAAAAGCATTTGAAGAAGTCCCACTTAAGAGGAAAATTGTGCAAAATTGATCATCTGGGACCAAAGATTTTGTACGCAGTGGGTCAGGCAGCATCTCTGGAGAACATGGGAAGGTGATGTTTCGGGTCGAGACCCTTCTTCAGACACCAGCATTGGGTCTACAGTTTCTGTGCTGTACTGTTCCGTGTTCTGTGTTGACGAATGTGCCGTCCAGACAGATGTGGTGAACCGTTTTCAGCATTGTGTGGACCTAACCTTGTCTTCTATCTGTGTAACTCACCCTGGTTTTACGACAGGATGGTAAATCCTACCACCAGATCTGGTATGACGATCCAGAGAGCATTTCAATGAAGTCAACTCTCTTGAAGAGGTTCAAACTCGGTGGCATTGGTGTGATGCAACTAACTGACGTGGACCACAGTAGAACCGCCTGGGCAATGTTACACGCTGAGGAAATGTGGAATGCCCTCTGTCCTCCATGAAGATCATCCTGTGCTCAAAACATTTAATCTCTGTATAATCTATCGCTTAGCTTTCCAAGGAAACAGAACAATAATTAGCTACTTTCTAGTGTCAGAAGTGAACTAAATATTTATCTGGAAAACAGATTAACGTTTTATCCAATAAATTGTAGCAAAATACAAAGAGAGGTAGCAATGAATTTGCACATGGATGGAACATGGTGGGCGAGCAGGAGAACAGTGGGACCCTCTCTCTCTCCCATCCCCCTCTGTGATTCCTGCAGCTCCCCTGCTCTTTGACTGTGTTGTGGCCTAGGCTCACCAATCAAACCTGCCTCACCTGTATCCACCTATCACTTGCCAGGCTTTGTCCTGCCCTCTTTTCTCTTCCAAGTTGCTTCCATGTCCCCCTATTCCACCCATCACAATCAGTCTGAAGAAAGATCTCAACCCGAAATCATCGCCTATCCATGTCCTCCAGGGATGCTGCCTGACCCACTGAGTTATTTGAGCATTTTGTACCTTTCCTTAGTAAATCAGCATATGTGTTGTCTTTCCACTGTCTGGTTAGCACACCAAAAGCTTTTCATTGCACCACGGTACACGTGACAATATACAAAACTTTATAAAGTGTATGCACTTACTTGTTTCCATATCCCACCCATCATTTTTCCAGCTTTCATCTCTCTTCCCCAATCAGTTTGAAGAAGGATCCCAATCTAAAACATCATCTATCAATTCCCTCCACAGATGCTGCCTGACCAGCTGAGCTACTTCACAATTTTGTGTTTTGATCAAAGATTATAGCTCAAAACCTTTGAGCCTCCACGCATCACTCTCTGCAACTTCGCAAGCTCATCTCCTCATTTTCCAATTGCAATGAAGGATGTTTAATTTGAAACATGAACTCAGTTTCTCCCCTCACTAACGCTGTCTGATCTGCTGAGTAATTCCAGCATTTTATGCTTTTGCTTGGAATTTCCAGCATCCACAAATTATTGCTTCAATCAATTATTTGGACTCAGATGTATCGGTCTCATTCTTCTTCACGTTCTCCAATTCCTAATTAATTTGAATATAAAACGGAGAACAATACAACACAGGAATATGCACTCAAATTCACATGGACCATCTCCAAAATCTCCCTACCGTTTCTGGATCTCACCGTCTCCATCACAGGAGACAGACTATTGACCAACATCTATTACAAACACACTGACTCCCACAGCTATCTAGACTACACTTCTTCCTACCCTGCTTCCTGTAAAGACTCTATCCCTTACTCTCAATTCCTCCATCTATGCCGCATCTGCGCCCACGATGAGGTTATCCATACTAGATCACCGGAGATGTCCTTATTATTTCGGATACGGTGGCTGCCCTCTCCCATTATGGATGAGGCTCTCACTGGGGTCTTCTTGATATCCTGTAGCTCCTCTTGCTTCCTCTCCCCCCATTCGTAACCAGGACAGAGTCCCCCTTGTCTTCACCTTCCACCCCATCAGCCGTCGCATACAGCATATAATCCTCCAATACTTTCGCCACCTCCAACGGGATTCCACTACTGGCCACATCTTCCCATCTCCACCCCTTTCTGCTTTCCGCAGACACAGTTCCCTCCGCAACTCCCTGGTCAACACGTCCCTTCCCACCCAAACCACCCCTTCGCAGGTTCGTTCCCCTGCAACCACAGGACATGCAACACCTGTCCCTTTGCCTCCCCCCTTGACTCAATCCAAGGACCCAAACAATATTTTCAGGTGAGGCAGAGGTTCACTTGCACCTCTTCCAACATCATCTACTGTATCCGATGTTCCAGGTGTCAACTCCTGTACATCGGAGAGACCAAACGCAGGCTCGACGATTGTTTCGCCGAACATCTCAGCTCAGTCCGCCTTAACCTATCTGATCTCCCGGTTGCTCAGCACTTTAATTCCCCCTTAAATTCCCAATCTGACCTTTCTGTCCTGGGCAGCACCTCATATTTTACTTGGGTAGCTTACACCCCAGCGGTATGAACATTGACTTTAACTTCAAATAGCCCTTGCTTTCCCTTTCTCTCCATCCCCTCCATTTTCCCAGTTTACCTGACCAGTCATACGGTCTCCGACTACATTCTATCTCTGTAACGCCCACTCCCCTGCATCAGTCTGAAATAGGGTCTCGATCCAAAACAGCACCCATTCCTTCTCTCCAGAGATGCTGCATGTTCCGCTGAGTTACTCCAGCATTTTGTGTCTACCTTCGATTTAAAACAGCTTCTGCAGTTCTTGCCCACACATTTTGTCCACTCCACTGCAATTTATCCTCAATGTCTGTCTACTTTGAAGAGCTTCTCCTCCTCTGTCCTACGAGAGTTCAGCAACATCCTCTCTCACTGCTCCTCCTGCTGCCCCCCGACTCTCCGCGTCTTAACCCAGACCCGTTACTACAGCCATGAGTGTTTTCTCGGTGCTTGCCTGCGCCTCCATCTTTTATCTCATGGATTCCAGCTCCAGTTCCACACATCCCAGTTTGGACACAACCCGGACTATAGGTTCCGACAGCGGATCTGCCATTTCTCACGACAGTTCTTGTTCCCTGGCCTGTGTTTCACCCACAGAGTTGTCTATTGGTGGAAGTCTCTATCTCAGACGGCAGTGGAAGCCGATTCACTGGGTGAATTCAAAAGAGAGTTAGATAGAGCTCTTAGGACTAGTGGAATCAAGGGATATGGGGAGAAGGCCGAACGGGGGACTGATTCTGGATGATCAGCCATGATCACATTGAATGGCAGTGCTGGTTCACAGGGCCAAATGGCCTACTCCTGCATTTATTATTTATTTGTCTGTGTATCTATGTTCTACACTGGCTGCGATGCACCGGCACCAGCAGGCCCTTGCTCTGACTCTCCCACACCTGCAACGGACACCAACTGCACTTCAGTCAATGCCAGATCCACGTCCTCAACAAACGCTTCCTTTCCTACCTGCACCACCAACGATCGCAAACTTGCCCGCCTCCAACCGCTCCCTCCACCAACACTCATTGACCGGACCGCCCTCCTGCCCGCCCGCAGGCCCGGGGCTACACCGCTGGACCGCACCGCCTCAAAAGTCAAAGTATCCTTTATTGTCATTCAGACCTTTCGGTCTGAACGAAGTTCCATGCCTTGCAGTCATACATATAATAAGAATGACTAAAACACACAATGAACACAAATTTAACATCCACCACAGTGAGTTCACCAGGTAGCAAAGTTACAAAATTTTGATATTTTAAAAATCAAGTCTTTAATTTATTCCATCAAATAAAGCATAAAAAGAAGTTTAATTTGACACCTAATTCACTTTCATATCTTCAGTATTAAAAACGTTATGGCCATTTTCATACTCGGAAATTGGCATCTTGTTCCCTATTGGCGCAATGGGCTAAGTGTTCGGCTGGCGACCGGAAGGTAGCCAGTTTGAATCCCGCTTCAAGTCAAGTCAAGTCAAGTCAAGTTATTTGTCACATACACATACGAGATGTGCAGTGAAATGAAAGTGGCAATGCTCGCGGACTTTTGTGCAAAAGACAAACAACAAAACAACCAAACAAACTATAAACACAATCATAACACACATATTCTTTTACATAATAAATAATGGAAGGAAAAACGTTCTGTAGAGTTAGTCCCTGGTGAGATAGGCGTTTACAGTCCGAATTGCCTCTGGGAAGAAACTCCTTCTCAACCTCTCCATTCTCACCGCATGGCAACGGAGGCGTTTGCCTGACCATAGCAGCTGGAACAGTCCGTTGCAGGGGTGGAAGGGGTCTCCCATGAGTGCATACTGTCATTGTGTCCTTGGAGTGTATACTGTCGTTGTGTCCTTGGGCAAGACACTTCACCCACCTTTGCCTGCGTGTCAATGTGTGTCAATGTGTGAGTGATTGGTGGTGGTCGGAGGGCCCGTAGGTGCAGATTAGCAGCCACGCTTACGTCAGTCTGCCCCAGGGCTGCTGTGGCTACAGAAGTAGCTCACCACCACTGAGCTTGACTGAGGAGTGAATGAATAATGCGATGTAAAGTGCCTTGAGTATCTAGAAAGGCGCTATATAAATCCCATCCATTATTATTACTGAAAGAAATGTTTCATTGTGATTTAGATTGAAGCATTCTGCAAAACACAATATGAAACACACTCGTACTTAGATGACTGGAAATTAAAGAATATAATAGTTAGTTCCGTAAATGTTAGAAATTTACAAAAATTCCATTACTAGATCCTAAACATCTATCCCATTTCTTTACGAACCAGTCATTAACTTTTTTTAATAAATTAGACATAAAGTGCAAAATAACATTCCCACATGGAATTCAGGGCAATTTTAACATAATTTTAAAAATCGCTTTCAGT
>NW_026576466.1:12500-97802 GCF_028641065.1 Leucoraja erinaceus | reverse complement strand
CCCCCCCCCCCCAGGCGTGGCTTTAATGGCAGGGGGGGGGACAATCGCCATGCCAGCCGGGGGCTTGGACTGACTCTGACATCGGGGGGGGGGGGGGGGGGAGAGTGCAGTGAGAGATAGTTTTTTGGCCTTCCACACAGCGATGTGGATGGATGTGTTATGTAAATTATGTTGTGTCTGGGGCCTATTGGGGTGTAAGGTATGGCTGCGGAAACGGCATTTCGTTTGGACTTCAAAGGGGTCCAAATGACAATTAAATTGAATCTTGAATCTGAATATTGTAGTTAGAGATGTAAGCCCAGTCCATCTACAGATAAACTCTCTATAAACTCGATCCCCTCGCAACTACATCTTCCATGCCATGCTGCCTCGGGGAAACAGCTAATGTAATCAAGAACACATCTTCACCAAAATCTTTCTCTCTTCTCCCTTTGATCGAATATTCAAAAGCTTGAATCACTTCAACTATATTAAGGAAGATAATTTACCTCTGTTGTCAGACTACTGAATGTTCCTCCATTAAGATAAGGTGTAGCACTAATCTTCCACCTACTTCATTGCAGATGTTACAATTTTATTTTACCTGCACTTTGAATAAATGTGATATCACATTCGGATAAATGTGAGGTTATCCACTTTGGTGGCAAGAAAAGAAGGCAAATTATTATCTGAATGGTGTCAAATTAGGAGAAGGGGGGGGGGGGGGGGGGGTGAAAAAGATCTGGGTGTGCTTGTACATCAGTCACTGAAAGTAAGCATGCAGGTACAGCTGGCAGTGAAGAAAGCTAATGGCATGTTGGCTTTCATTGCACGAGGATTTGAGTTTAGGAGCAAGGAGGTCCTACTGCAATTGTACAGGGCCCTGGTGAGACCGCTCCTGGATTATTGTGTGCAATTTTGGTCTCCTAATTTGAGGAAGAACATTCTTCCTATTGAGGGAGTGCAGCATAAGTTCACCAAGTTGATTCCAGGAATGGCGGGACTGATGAAAGAATGGGTCGACCGGGCTTGAATTCACTGGAATTTAGAAGGATGAGAGGAGATCTTACAGAAACATATAAAATTCTTAGAGGATTGGACAGGGTAGATGTAGGAAAAATGTTCCCGATGTTGGGGGGTCCAGAACCAGGGGGTCACAGTTTAAGAATAAGGGGTAGGCCATTTAGGATTGAATTGAGAAAAAAACTTTTCACCCCAGAGAGTTGTGAATCTGTGGAATTCTCTGCCACAGAAGGCAGTGGAGCCCAATTCACTGGATGTTTTCAAGAGAGAGTTAGAGTTAACTCTTAGGGCTAAGGGAATCAAGGGATATAAGGAAAAAAGCCAGAACGGGGGCACTGAGTTTTTGGATGATCAGCCATGATCATATTGAATGGCGGTGGTGCTGGCTCAAAGGGCTGAATGGCCTACTCCTGCACCTATTTTCCATGTTTATATGTTTCCTATGTTTCTCTGTAACAGAAATGTTATAATGCTGAAACACCACATGCTGTATTCTGTATTCTGTACAAAAGAGTATTTTTCTCTTTGCACTATCAGTTGTATTTCTGTATGGCTTGATTATACTCATCTATAGTGTGATTTAACACAAAATGCTGCACTGAAACAAGGCTGTTCACTGTATCTCAGTACACGTGATAATAATAAACCAATATAGGTGTAATTCATTGTTTATCTCTAATTCCCCTTGAGAAGTTAGTATTGAGCCATTGTTATTAACCAATGCCATGCTCTGGTGAAGGTGCTCACACAGTGCTGATGGGAACGAGTTTTTGTTCTCGCCCCAATAATGAAGTATGATGTGCCACTTGGAGGGAAGCTTGCAGGTGATGATGTTCCCATGTCCTTGTGTTTTAAAGTTGTAGAGATTATGTGTTCGGGGACATCGTTGCAGAAATAATAGTTCATGCCACATACAATGTACCTAGATGTAAATGCCTGATAATATATTGCGACCTATTTAAACATTGATCACTTTTAATAACATTTCCTCATCTTTTTTAAACTGCAGGCAAAACGATCAATTTTTGCACATCTGAGTACTCTGGCAGAATTTGCAATAGAAATGTTTGATGTTCTGGATGAAATCAATTACCAGTCATACAATGACTTTGTCTTGAGAGTTGGTAAGTAGCTGACTTGTTACTACTTTTGGTTATGTTGCGTTCTAGGAATGGCCCTGTCTCACGGTGCGAGTCCACTCACGAGTGATCCCGAGTTTGAAACAAACCAAACTCGTGGTAATCACATGGAATTAACGTAGCGGGAACGCCGGAACTCGTAACACTAACGGCAGGTGCTTGGAAAACTTGTTAACACGTGAAAATCTTTCAACATGATGAAAGATTTCCACGAGTCAAATTTACTTTTGAAGTAAAAATGTTAAACTTTTAAACTCGTTATATGACCGTAGTAGCCCGTGAGTTTACCATAGTGACTCGTGAGTCTACCGTGGGCACTCTTCAACTCAGCGGGACAGGCAGCATCTCTGCTGAGGAGGAATGGGTGACGGGATGACGTTTACAAAATTCTGCTGCTTCACTTTTTGTCAATTAGCATCTGCCCTTTCTTGTGTATGACTTTATTTGTATCCGTGGCAGTTGATTGTCGCTCCCTTCAGTTTCCCAGGGGGGTCGGGACGTGGGGGGACGGGGGTCGGGACAGGGGGGGGGAAGTTGCTTGACAGCATATGGTGATAACAAGCAGGAAGGGTCTTTGCAGATGAATTGCTGGTGAATCCTTTCAGGCTGACAGGTAGCATGGTGTAAGTTTCTCTCTGTTCATAGTATTACGTTATCTTTTGCTGCCTTTTATGTGTGTAGTTTGGGCCAGAGAATAGTTGGGAGCAACATTGAAGATGGGAAAGCAATGGCTGAGGGAAGAGGGCAAGATATGCCAAGGAGGCCACAACTAGAGTGGGCCTTTTGTTAGTTCAAACTTTGTACAATACAATATACAATAATATACAATACAATACAATACAACGGTTTATTTGTCACATTGCACAAAAAGTGCAAGTGAAATGATATGTCAGCAGCGATACAATGATAAAGAGCACACACAAAAACACAATAAAATTTTAACATAAACATCCACCACAGCATTCATCACTGTGGTGGAAGGCACACAATTTGGCCAGTCCTCCTCCATTTTCCCCCGTGGTCGGGACCTCAACCCTCCGCAGCAGTCGCTGTGGGCGTCCAGATGGTAAGGATAAGGTATAAGTCCAGGTTAGTCCAGAGTCGGCTCATCCCCACCGGAGACCGCAGCCATAGTTGGTATAGGCCGGCGGCCGAAGATTTAAAGTTCCCTCCACGACGCAGCCATAAGCACCGCAGTCTGCAGGGCCGGCGGTCGAAGCTCCCCTCCAGGGGTGATGTTAAGTCCATACCGCACTCGCGGTAGAAGACGGCCGCGGGCCGGCGGTGGAAGCTTCTTCTTCCCCCCGGGTCCCCCACGAGGGATCCCAGGCTGTAGACGCCGCGCCAGCTGGAGCTGTGCAGACCGCGGCTTCAGGCTGCCGTCAGCTGCGGGCCAACGAAACGGAGCGCTCCCCTCCAGCGAGCCCCAGCTCCGTGCTGACAGCCCACGCTGCACCCGCCGCCGGAGCCCCGAGCCCCGGGCGCGTCTCGGGGAAAGGCCGCGCGGATCCTCGCTGTTAGGCCACGGGGGAGGCGACCTGGAAAAAGTCGCCTCTCCTTGGAGGAGGCGACCAAAACGGTTTCCCCCTCACCCCCCCACACCACCCCCCACACAAAACACACGAAGGAACATTAAAAACATACTTCAAAACATACCAAAAAAATAAAAAAGTTGAAAAAAACTAACGCAGTGCTGACAGGGCTGCCGCCAGTGCAGCACCCCCACCGACCAGTAGAGACAGCAAACCTGGGTCTCTGGCACTGTAAGGCCGCAACTCTACTGCTGAACCACTGTGCTGCCCCCTTTAATCTGGAGAAGAGTGCTTAAAGCTTTGCCTACTTTTCCGGCTTCACCAGAGTGCAAGATGCCACAGATAATCAAATCATGGAATCATACAGCATGAAAATTGCTACAGTGTCTGCACTGATCATCAAGAAGATAGACAAAAATGCTGGTGTAAATCAACAGGACAGGAAGCATCTCTGAAGAGAAGGAATGGGTGACATTTCGGATCGAGATCTTTCTTCAGACTGAAAGTCACGGGAAAAGGAAACGAGAGATGATGATAATAGAAAAAATGAGTGAAAGATATGCAAAAAAGGAACAATGATAAAGGAAAAAGGTTATTGTTGGCAGTAGCCATGTGAGAATGAAAACCTGGTGTGACTTAGGTTGGGGAGGGATGAAGTAACCCCTGCATTCCTGACCTTTTGTTCTGGGTTTAAGCCTGCACATCCTGGTCGGTTGTAAGACCAGCCTAACACAAGGCAGATACACCTGGCGACACAGCCAGGTGCTGAGGTGTTTGGCCGCTGAACTCGAGTGCAAGAGAGTTACCACCAACGCCATGCCTATCAATGCCCAGATAACATTCCCACAAATACCATCCTTCATCCGGGAAGGAGAGAAACGGAGGACTAACCCCTCGCCTCTCAACTCATGCCCACTGAATGCATCCAGAGACTGGGAAATGCGTGTTGACCTAGGCCAGAGGCTTTCGTTCCCAGTTGAAATCGCAGTTACCAACCTGCGACCAGACCTCGTTCTCTGGTCCAACTCCTGTCGGTGTGTTTTCATCATTGAGCTGACGGTCCCATGGGGGGAGGCTGTGGACGAGGCTTATGAAAGGAAAAAGCTTCGATATTCAAACCTTGCAGCAGAGGCAGAGGAGAGAGGTTGGAGGGTAAGGGTGTGTCCAGTGGAGGTGGGGTGCAGGGGCTTTGTAGCCAGTTCCAGCACAAGGCTCCTGAGGGAAGTAGGAGTCAAAGGGCAGGCACAAAGGAGGGCAATAAAAGAACTTGCCAATGCCGCCGAACGGAGCAGTCACTGGCTGTGGCTGAAGAGGAAAGATGCTGTCTGGGTTGCCATGTGACCATCTAGAAGCTAAAATAAGACACACACCCAGGTCTGATCAACCTGCGGTGGGCCTGCCTCGACTGAGGGTGTCTTGTGATGAAAGGCCAAAAAACCCAGTGACGTTGAGGTACACAACTGAAGATGTGTCTGATTGTTAGCAAATTCACCTGGTGGTCATAACCAAGAATGTCAATTGTAGTGAAATCTTAGGGATTGGATCACCTAGTCCTACTAATCAATCTGACCTTTGGGTTTGATCCTGACCTCTGATGCTGTCTGGGTGGAGTTTGCACATTCTTCCTGTAACCTTACGCTTTCCCTGGGTGCTTTGTTCCCTCCCACAACTTAAAAACATATGGTATTGTGCAGGGAGTGGAAGCAAAAGTGGGGTAACATTGAACTAGTGTGAATGGGTGACCGATGGCTAGCCTGGGCTTGGTGAGCCAAAGGACCTATACCATGCTGTATCTTTCAATTAACCTACACAGTGACTTTGAAATATGGGTGAAACGGAGTACCCAGTGAAAATCCGGAGCACCCATAGGGATACCCACATAGTCACAAAAAGGTCATAAGGATCAGGCCTTGATTGCCACTGGTTTATCAGAAGGATGGAGAAACATCAATCCTCAGTGCTTTTCAATGCCAGCCTCTTTAATGCTCCTCTACTGTTAAACATTTGAACCATCACCAAATCCTTTCTTGTAATCAGTTTTGTTAGTTGATGTTGAAATATGCCAACCGCATTATTTGAAGTGAAGTATGATTAATCAGTTTATTTTTGCAGTTGCTGTTATTCGGTTCCTGTTTTGTCAGAGTGAGAGTCTCGATGGATCCCATAATGTTTTGGATTGTGCCTAGCCAATTGGAAAGAATGGGCCTGAAGCTTAGTTTGCTTTTCCCATTGTAGAATTTTTAAGTATGTTTATTATAAATTGAAGTGAACATTTTGGCCAAGGATAATATTATGTTAAAAGAACATTTTTCAACAATCCGATATTGAATGATCTATTTTCACTTGCCCCTTTCCTTTGATTTAAATATCTTTTTCTTACTGTTTGTAAGACTAACGGCAAGGATCAATGTTGAAATCACTTTTTTTTTCTTTATTTAGGAATAAATGTTGGGCCTGTTGTGGCGGGTGTGATTGGAGCAAGAAGACCACAGTACGATATATGGGGAAACACTGTTAATGTTGCCAGCAGAATGGATAGCACTGGAGTTCAAGGCAAAATACAAGTTAGTAAATTGCCCTATTAGAATAATCGAACAAATTCAGACCTCAACAAACTGTAATTTATTGACAGATGGTTTCTACATTTTTACTCAATAAATCATTATTTATTTTATCCCAGATCTATAAGAAGATAAGAAATGGGAACATAATTAACCTATCTGATACCTTGAGTTTGGTTTGCCATTCAATATGATCACGGCTGGTGCATGCCTCATCCACTTTCCTACCCAATGCACTCAATTCCTTATGTGCCAAAAAGTCTACCAACCTCATCCATGGACATATGCAATGACTGAGCCCCTGTGGCCCCTGGGGTAAAAGGTTCCAACTCTCTACATAAAAAAATCCCCTCACCTCACATTCTGAGAATATGCTCTTTACCTCTTGAATCCAGAGATGAAGGAAGAGCTTCTCCTATTCATTCTGTTGACCTCTTTCAGAGAGTTTTGATTGTTTCAATGGAGTCACATCATCCAAACACCAGTATGTGCAAGCCAAGGTTACTGAATCTCCTTTATAGGACCACCCTCTCACTGCAGGATGTTTTTGTTATGTTCGCTTATTTTCATCTCTCAATTTGTTAAAAATCGACACTATATACTATGGCTGCTCCAACTTGCAATCGTATATATTGCAGGAATTATTTGAAGAAGTAAATAGCAGGACAAAGGCGAGTCAATATATGTTATATGCCTAGATTTTCAGAAAGCATTTGGTAAGTTGCCACACGGGAGGCTGCTAAAGATGATGAGATCCCTTGGTATCAAAGGGCGGATAGCCGGTTGCCTGGATGGCAGAAGGCAAAGAGTGGCAATAAAGGGGGCTTTTTCTGGTTGGCTGCCAGTGACTAGTGGAATCCTGCAGAGCTCGGTGCTGGGGCCACTGCTCTGTTCATGATTTGGATGGGGATTGAAGGCTTTGTGGTCATGTTTGCAGATGATATGAAAAAAGGTGGAGGGGCAGGTAGTGTAGAGAAAGCAGGGGCTCTGCAGAAGGACAAGGATAGGTTGAGAGAGTGGTCAGAGAAGTGGGAGATGGAATATATTTTATCAAACTGTGGAGTCATGCATTTTGGTAGTAGGAATAATGGTGTAGATTATTTTCTAAATGGGGAGAGAATCCAGAGATTGAAGGCGCAAAGAGACTTGGGAGTGTTAGTGCAGGATTCCCAAAAAGTTAATCTGCAAGTTGAATCAGTAGTAAATAAAGCAAAAAATATTTTCTAGAGGGCTTATATACAAAAACAGGGGTGTAATGCTGAGGTGATGGTCAGGTCGCATTTGGAATATTGGGAGTAACTTTGGGCACCATATCTGAGGAAGGATGTGCTGGCTTTGAAGAAAGTCCAGAGGTTTACAAGAATGATCCCAGGACTGAGGAGGTTAACATATGATAAGCGTTTGACAGCACTGGGCCTGTATTTGCTGGAGTTTAGAAGAATTAGGGGGGATCTCATTGAAACATAAAGAATAGTGAAAGGCTTGGATAGAGTGGATGTGGAGAGGATGTTTCCACTAGTGGGAGAGTCTAGGGCCAGATTTCATAGCCTCAGAATTAAAGGATGTTATTTTAGGAAGGAGATGAGGAGGAATGTCTTTAGTCAGAGGGTGGTGAATCTGTGAAATCCTCTGCCACAGAAGGCTGTGGAGGCCGTCAGGGGATATATTTAAGGCAAAGATAGATAGATTCTTGATTAGTATAGATCTCAGAGGTTATGGGGAGAAAGCAGGAGAATGGGGTTAGGAGGGAGAGATAGATCAACCATGATTGCATGGCGAAGTAGACTTGATGGGCAGAAAGGCCTAATTCTACTCCTATCACATGACCTTATGATATCAGAAAATAAAGTTATACATGCAGACTAATTCATTATGCAATGAACTACAGATGCTGGAATATTGATCAAAACACACTGCTGGAGCAGCCCATCAGTCAGGCAGCATCTGTGGAGGGAATGGACGGATTAAGTTCCAGGATGGGACACTTCTTCATGCTGATAGTGATAGTGGGAGAAAACTGGAAAAGAGAGGTTGGGGGTGGGATAAAGTAATTTGTTGCTAGCCCTGATTTTTCCTGATTTTTTCTTCAGTACCTAAATTCAAGTCATCATTAACTCTATGCATTAACTTATTTCAAATCTGGTGTGTTTATTTAAGATATTTAGGGAATCAAAGTAGATAGAGTAAATGCAATAATAGTGAAACAGGTCAATTAAGCCAAATGGTCGACATATTTCTATTTACGTAATTTAAAATGTATTTGTTTCTGAAATAAGCGCCAGGCTTCAATGCTCTCCCCACTGCAACTCCCCACTCCACTGCCTACATACCAGCACCCCCCCAATACCTCCATAAAATGCCTATCCAGCAGCATCTTACAGATGCACTAGGACTTCCCTGGCCTGTTTTTAAAGATTCCTTTTCCAGCTTACCACAGAAAGGCATAGTTCATTGTTGAATGGAGTTGAAGATCCAAGGGGGAATTACGGAATTCTCCATTGTGTTGTCTTGGGATTTTAAGAGCTCCCACTGGCTGAGTTGGTGGCTGCAGAGACAGTTTAAGGACAGCTGCAGGACGATTGAGAGGTTGAGATGTTTGGGTATGTAGGTAATGCAGACACCAAGTTTAATTAATGACTCTGAAGGTACAAGCAAAAATGGAATATGCTCGCAGTGATGAGACAGCATTAGGCATTAAGAGATAGAAGCAGGAGAAGGCCACTTGGTTCCAGGAGCTGGTTCCATCATTTAATAAGATCACGGCTGATCAAAATTTCCTCAACTCCATTTTCCCAATTTATCGCCATAAATAGTGATTCCCTTACAGATCACCATTCTCTCTCAATTTTGAATGTATTTAAGCATTCAGTTTCCATAGTTTTCCAAGGAAAAGGAATTACCTTTCTCTTCCTAAACCCTGAAAAAGCATCCAAGTTAGAATTATTCAGAAGTTATGTGTTAAAAATCCTGTATGTACAGTACCTCCTCCATCGTAGGAAAAAAAGTTAATGGACTAAGAAAGGTCATTATCTTTCTTCCCCTGAGAACAGTAGGCCAATCACCAGAACCCTTCCAAATGCAATATCAGCTTCAGGCCGCTAAGCCTTTCGTGCCTCTCGTATTTCTGCAGTGTCTTAGTAATGAACCTCACTGGATGATAGGCCTCCATTTTGCATCTGGGCAAAGCATCTGAACCCATATATATATATACGGCAGGGTTAGTTCAAATCTCAGCAAATGCCTGCTGCAACCCCCTGGCAAGGGCCCACCATGTGTTTGTGGCAAATTAACTGATTGCAGGTGTTTGAGTTCTCGGAGTAAAGGTGACGATGTGCTAATAGTCTGTTTAATAACCAATCTCCAGGTAACAGAAGATGTCCACCGAATACTCAATAAGGGTAATTTTGAGTTTCGGTGGACATCTTCTGTTACCTGGAGATGTCCACCGAATACTCAATAAGGGTAATTTTGAGTTTATCTGTCGCGGCAAAGTCAGTGTGAAAGGAAAAGGAGAAATGCTGACATACTTCCTTGAAGGGAAACCGAATACTAATCCACAAGCAAGCTCAACAAACATAGGGAGAAAAGCGTTCTCATGTGGAAGGGCAAAACTGGGGACCAGCTGCCCTTCCGTGTCGTCAGTGGCCAGCTTCACGGTAAAGGCAGGACTTGGGGCACTTCAGACGGCTACGATGCAAACAACTCAGCCTGTGCATTGTGCTCCACCCATACCTGTTGTTGAACAAGCATAGCAAATTATGGCACAAAACCGAAGTCCGCATCGCGAGCTGTCCAAAGGGAGAAGATCAGTTAATGATCATGCAAGAAGATTCCGACGTTTGGAAGTCAGGCACAGAGGAGCGGAATGTTCTCCTGGAACGGGCACCAGAATTATATGGGTCATAAACCACAGGAATTATTGCGATTAAAACCAAAGACTGAAACTTTGGGTCTTGTGAGAAACATTGCTTGGAATGGATGGCAAATTAAGGGCTAACTATTTGTTAGAATCAGCAAAGAACTACATTTTGGACATAGTAAATTATCTTTTTAAGTAAAATAAAGAATCTTAGAAGGCTTAATAAATTATAACTAGAATTTGTATGTTATAGCATTTCTCTGCATGTTTTCTAAATGTGCACAAACATTTTACCAGATGACATTAAGTTATAAAATAATTACTTTTTACTTCGGCTGCCAATAGATGTGTCCACACATTATCAGAATATCCATTTAATATTGCCTTATTTATTTTCTGTTTCCTTTGTTTAACATTTTCAATGCCTGCCTTTTTCAAAACGTTCTCTGCAAGATTTTATGGTACGTAATCTCTGTAAATAATTTATTGATTATACAGTATGGATTGTGTATGATATTTTTTAAAAAGCACATGTCAAGTGAATATTTAATTAACTTTTATAACAAAGTTTTATTTATGTAAGCATGACTGTTAATGTGCTTTAAAAACCGGGATTCTTCTTTTGTTGACATCCACAACATATGTTCAAACCTATTAAATATCAAAGGTACAGAACTCCCAATGATTATAGATAATCTTTGCCAGAAGGTTACAGGAGCACTAACTAAATAGTGAAAGTCTTTTTCTAGCATTGTGTCCCTGTAACTATTACTCAGTAGCAATAAACATGAGCTTTAAGAATATGTATTGAGTATTCCGTAGAGAGAAAGGAATGTTATTAAGTTCATTCTGCACTATCAACTGATATTTTCACAATCTAATCAGTGTAGGCATCATATAACAAAGACAGCAATCTGCAGGTGGGAGAAGCAGATTGGGAATTGTTAACTTTTATCAAGCATTGTGGCCTCTGTACTTAAGTCAAATATTTTACAAACCATTAATTTTATGCTATGTCACACAACTAAAACCATTGCTACGAGTTTCATTTTTTAAGAACTGCAACTAGCTTGCTGATTTTCCATATTTAAATACGGGTCTTTTTATGTGCATATTGAATATTGTAAAATATCTTTCAGTCTCTTTTGGAACTGTAAGGATTAGCTAAAGAATCTGATATTTGTCCGACCTTTTATGTTAAAAGTGGATAATATTCATTGAAATGTTAAATGTGAATGTAAATTTCTAATTATAACTTTTTATACTGAGTGTTTGCACTATTATAATTTCCTTTGGGTCGAATGAAAAAGTTAAAAAAAATTAAAAAACTTCTTTCCCATGTGTGAGCATTTGTAAGATGTACTGTGGTGTCTTCAATTAAGCTTGCAATGCGAAAGGATTTATAGGAAGATTTCATTCACTTTTGCTTCAAAATTTGAATTATTTGGAAAATCAACATTTCTTTTCCCCAGCTTCGTTTAGAGATACAGGTCCTTCAATCTATCGAGTCCATGCCGATCAACAATCCCTGCGCACCAACATTACTCTACACACACCAGGGACAATTTTTACATTTATACTTGGCCAATTTACTTACAAACCTGTACGTCTGCAAAGTTATGATATATGGCTTGGCCAGAATTCCTATGATGAATTCAGTGTGGAAAAAAACATACTTAGTGCCCATCGTAATACGTAGGACATAGTAAAGTGCAACACTGGAACCAGCCCTTCAACGTGCAACGTCTGTGCTGATCATAATGCCAGATAAACTAATCTCATCTGCTTACATATCCATATCTCTCTGTTCCCAGCAGCTCCATGCCTCTTAAATGCCACTATCGTATCTTTCTCCATACTACCCCTGGCAGCATGTGCCAGGTATCCACCATCCTGTGTGAAAGACTTGCTCCACGTATATCTCCTTTAAACTTTGCCCCAGTTATCTTAAATCTATGCCCTCCTGTCTTTGAAATTTCCTCCCTGGGAGAAAGATTTTGACTGCCTACCCTATCTACGCTTCTCATAGTTGTGTATATTTCAATCGGGTTTCCCCTCGGCCTCTGGTGTTCCAAAGAAAACAATCCTAATTTATCCTCTACTGCATTCACGTATGACAGGCATTATTAACAAGTGTTGTCACTGTAGATGGAGGATCTGTTGTATAGGTCTTTAACAAACAATTGTGGAATTTTGACAGAAAACTTCAAACCTCTTTGCATCAATCTATGTAAAACACGCTTGCAGTTGTTTGAAAAGTGACAACGCTTCTACAATTAAATATTGTGGAGCGAGAAATTTGTCTCAGTAACACCCAAACTTTATGAGAACTGTTTTCAGATCCAAAGAATGTGTTTAGCCCATGTACATGTTTTTGTTGTCCATTATGCATGCTGTCAGTCACATTGGAGAAGATAGTAATGCATGCGTGCCTAACATCTAAAGGGGTAGCACAGTGGTAGAATTGCTGCCTTACAGCGCCAGAGTCCCGGATTCTGACTACAGGTACTGTCTCTTTGTTCTCACTCTAAAGGACCTGTCCCACGGGCATGCGACTCCATGCGGCAAGCGCGACCTGAAGGGCCGTTCCCACCAGCATGCGCCTGCTTTCTATGGTGCATCTGTGGAAGTTGGTGAGAGTTGTAGGGGACATGCCAAACTTCCTTAGCTTTCTCAGGAAGTAGAGGCTTTGGTGTGCCGCCTTGGTCGTTGTTTCAATATGGGTGATTCAGGAAAGGAATTATATTTCCTCAATATCCAAGGCTTCATTCTGCAGCAGTTTACTGTGCTGACCGGGCCGCAAATGCAAATCAAAGGGTGGCTGCACAGTAACATGGGCTGTCCCCTGATATCATGGTTGATGACTCTAATACACATGAGCATAGAGTACATGGTGGCACAGTGGCACAACTGATCGAGCTGCTGCCTCATGATACCAGAGACCCAGGTTCGATCCTGACCTTGGGTGCTGGCCGTGTAGAGTTGCATGCTCTCTACGTGACCACGTGGATTTCCTCTGGGTGCTCCAATTTCATCCCAAATCATGCCGGTTTGTTGATTAATTGGCCTCCATAAAATTGCCTTGAATATTTAGGGAGCTGATGAGAAAGTGGATTTGCAGAACTAGTTGTTCATGGTTGTTGGTTGTCTGTTGTTCATAGTGAATAGTTGTTCAATGGTTGGCATGGTCTAATTGGGTCTAAGGGCTTGTTTTTATGCTGTTTCCAAATACTGAAAACTATAAAAAAAAGTACAGAAAATGTGGTGGATCAGGAAACTGGAGGGATTACACAGACCTGAAGTGACCAAGCAACAGAGAGAATCTGCAATACACACCAGGTGGGGTTGCAAGGTTCATCGTGGTCTGCTGCACAATACTGCTGTTATCAGTGGTTTACCCTCACCACTAGCCATGTGACCTTCAGCTCAGGAGGTTTCATCAAATGGTAGCAGGAATAGCACATCATGCCCTGCAAACCTGGTCTTCCCTTCAAGGAGATCATGGTTGACCTTGTACATTGCCCACCTTTTCCATGAGTCTCTGCTTCCTCTGATTTCCTTACTATCCAAAAATCAATTTACCTCGGCCTTGCATATTGAAGGTGTATCCTCAAATCAAGTCATGTCAAGAGAGTTTATTGTCATGTGTCCCAGATAGGACAATTAAATTCTTGCTTGCTGCAGCACAACAGAATATTGTAGGCATAAATACAGAACAGATCAGATCAGTGTGACCATATACCATAGAATATATATATATATATATACACACACATAAATAATAGGCTGTTATAGTTCAGAGTTTGTTTGAAGTTGTGTTTAATAGTCTGATGGCTGTGTGGAAGAAGCTGTTCCTGAACCTGGATGTTGCAGATTTCAGGCTCCTGTACCTTCTACCTGATGGCAGCGGAGAGATGAGTGTGCGGCCAGTATGGTGTGGGTCCTTGATGATGCTGGCAGCCTTTTTGAGGCAGTGCCTGCGATAGATCCCCTCGATGGTAGGAAGGTCAGAGCCGATGATGGACTGAGCAGTGTTTACAACTTTTTGCAGCCAATGGGAAGAGAATTCCAGAGATTTACAATGCTCTTCTGAATGGAACATCTAACTCAAGTTCATCACAAATAGCCTATTGACCAAAATGTTAACATAGTTTTCTCAAGGAAACAGACTGTGAGCACTTACCCTTCAATCCCTTTCCTAATTCTATCAAACTTAGGGTGACACAGTGACATGGTTGGTAGAGCTTAGTTTAGTTTAGGGACACAGCATGGAAACAGGCCCTTCGGCCCACCAAGTCCGCATAGATTAACGATCCCCACACATTAACACTATTTTACACACACTTGGGACATTTTACATTTATACCAAGCCAATTAATCTACAAACCTGTACGTCTATGGAGTGTGGGAGGAAACCAAAGATCTTGGAGAAAACACGCCTGTTTACGAGGAGAACGAACAAACTCCGTATGGACAGCACCCATAGTCGGGATTGAACCCGGGTCCCTGGAGCTCTAAGCACTGTAAGGAAGCATCTCTACTGCTATTCCACCATGCCACCCTCACAGTGCCAGAGACCCAGGTTCCATTCTGACCTTGGGTGCTGTCTATGTGGCATTTCCTGCGCCGTGCTCTAGTTTCCTCACATATCATACTGGTTTGTAAATTAATTGGCCTCTGTAACATTGCCCTAGTTAGTAGGGATTGGACGCATAAGTGGGATAACATAGAACTACTGTGAACGGTTGATCCATGGTTGGCATGATACTTGGTGGACCGAAGGCCTGATTCCATGCAGTGTCTCCATACTAAACTAAACTAAACACATATCCACAAAAGGTTGAAGAATGCAATGGGTGCTTGCCAAGCAAGCAATGCGATGGCTGTTTCTCCTTTCACCAGCTAACGACTCTCTGATCCTTGAAGCAGCTGCAGTCTTTCAAAAACTGTAAAAAACATTGCAACTCCCTTTCAACATCAACAGCAATAAGTCATTTGGAGGGGGAGTAAAACCTTTGAAAACTAACTGCCTTGTCAATGAAGTGCTAACAGAAAAATACAGTGATGTTCCGTTGTATTTATAAAACAGGTAGTGAGAAATTTGTTGCTAAGATGAAGAGGATGTTGCAGCAACCTCTCCTTTGATGCAGCAAGATGGTTCATAAGTTATAGGAGCAGAATTAAGCCATTCAGCCAATTCTACTTTGCCATTCAATCATGGCTGATCTACATTTACAGTGGCTGATCTATCTATTCCTCTCAAACCCCATTATCCTGCCTTGTCCCCATAACCCCTGACACCCATAATAATCACAAATCTGTAATTCTCCGCCTTAGAAATATCCATTGACTTGGCCTCCACAGCCTTCTGTGGCAAAGAATTCCACAGATTCACCACCCTCTGACTAAAGAAATCCCTCCATCTCCTTTCTAAAGGTGCATTATTTTATTCATAGGCTATGACCTTTCGTTCTACACTCTCCCACGAGATGAAACATTCTTTCCACATCCACTCTATCCAGGCCTTTCACTATTTGAATTAGTTATTGACTTCAGGAAATGTGGTGGAGGATATGCCACAATTAGCATTGTGGTGCAAAGTGGAATTGGTCGAGAGCTTGAATGTTCCTAACTGTAAATATCACCAACAATTTGTCCTGGAGAAATTGAAGCTACAGCCAAATACACATACCATTGCCTATACTTCCTCAGGAGACTAAAAAGGTTTGGCATGTCAACAACTCTTACCGATGTCTGCAGATACACCATAGAAGCTGTGCTGTCGGATTGCATCACAGTTTGGTTTGGAAACTGCTGAGCAGGTCCGCAAAAAAATAGCAGAAAGTGTAGAAACAATGTAGATGCTGGTTATTACATAAAGGGACACAAACTGTTAGAGTAAAGGGCCTGTCCCACCTGGGCGTCATTTGCGCATCATTTGCACGTCCTGTATGCGACATCATTTATGCGTCACGAAGCATTGGATGTCATCTGCGTGACGCGCAAATGACGCCCAAGTGGGACAGGCCCTTAACTCAACTGGTCAGGCAGCATCCCTGGAGCACATGGATAAGTGACATTTCTTTATCAAGACCCTTCTTCAGTCTTGTTGTGTTGGGGGGGGGGGGGGGGGGGGGGGGGGGGTGGGGGGGGGGAAGAAAAACTTGGAAAAGGGAGAGGCAGAACAAAGCATGGCATGTAATAGCTCCACATAGGCGAGGGGGCGGTGATAGGAAGATGGTTGGAACAAAGGCTAGAGATAAGAAGGGGAAGAAAATGTGAGACGGGAGTTGCGGAATGTAAAGCCAGAGGGAGGGAATAGATGGGGGGGGGGTGGGGGGGGGGGGGGCGGTGAGCGGTGAGCGGTCAATAGACAATAGGTGCAGGAGTAGGCCATTTAGCCCTTTGAGCCATTCAATGTGATCATGGCTGATCATCCAGAATCAGTACCCTGTTTTTAAGAACGAACTGCAGATGCTGGAGAATCGAAGGTTACACAAAAAAGCTGGAGAAACTCAGCGGGTGCAGCAGCGTCTATGGAGCGAAGGAAATAGGCACATTTCGGGCCGAAACCCTTCTTCAGACTGATCGGGGGCGGGGATGGGCGGGGACAAGAAAGGAAAAAGGAGGAGGAGCCCGAAGGCTGGGGGATGGGAGGAGACAGCAGGGGGGCTGAGGAAGGGGAGGAGACAGCAAGGACTAACAAAATTGGGAGAATTCGATGTTCATGCCCCCAGGATGCAGACTCCCCAAACGGAATATGAGGTGCTGTTCATCCATAATCAGTACCCTGTTCCTGCCTTCTCCCCATATCCCCTGACTCCACCATCTTTAAGAGTCCTATCTAGCACTCTCTCTTGAAAGTGTCCAGAGAACCGGCCTCCACTGCCTTCTGAGGCAGAGAATTCCACAGATTCACAACTCTCTGTGAGAAAAAGTGTTTCCTCATCTCCGTTTTAAATGGCTTACTCCATATTCTTAAACTGTGGCTCCTGGTTCTGGACTCCCCCAGCATCGGGAACATGTTTCCTGCGTCCAGCATGTCCCAACCCTTTATAATCCTATTTGTTTCAACAAGATCCCGTCACATCCTTCTAAATTCCAGAACTGAACACAATTCTCTAAATGCAACCTCAACAACATCTTATTTAACTGCAACATGACCTCTCAACTTCTATACTCAATACTCTGACTGATGAAGGCCAATGTGCTAAAAGCCTTTTTGACCACCTGATCTACCTGTGACTCTACCTTCAAGGAACCGTACACCTGCACTCCTAGATCCTAGACTCCTAGCTCTGCCATTCACTGAGTAGGTCCTGCCCCTGTTAGACTTCCCAAATTACAACACCTCACATTTTCCTGAGGTAGTGGGAGACTCGGCAGCAGCAGCAGCAACGTGGGCCTGGGCAGCAATGGGAGCCTCGGTGGCGGTGGGGCTTGGCGGTCGATGAGCGTGCGGGGGGACGGGAAGACAAAGGGGACCCGGCGTGGGAGTACCACCATGAGGGACGGTGGGAGAACAAAGGGGGACCCGGTCTGGGGACCGGGTGTCCACTCTAGTTTAGAACTCTGTGCCCAGGGGATGACTGCGTTTGTTTGTTTGATCATTTGTTCCAGTGAACGTGCTGTGCACACGGCAGCCAACCAAGTGTCGCTTGTCTTTTTTTTTTTTGTTTTCACGTTTAAATTCAAGTTTTTGTGTACCTTGTATGTTGTGACTGTCGGCAGACCAATTTCCCTCCGGGGATGTATAACATTTTATAGTATCATCATATTGTATCGTATCACATCTTAATAAATTCCATCAACCATTCCCCAGCCCAACTGGCCAAACTATCAAGATCCTGCTGCAATTTTTCACAACCATCTTCACTATCTGCAAAACCACTCACTTTTGTATCATCAGCAAACTTGCTAATCTTGCCCTGTATGTTCTCATAGAAATCATAGATATAGAAGATGACAAACAGTAACAGGCCCAGCACCGAACCCTGAGGCACACCACTAGTCAAGGGCCTCCAGTACGAGAAGCAACCTACCACCATAACTGCCTGCTTCCTTCTAGTAACCCATTTTTCTGTCCATTCTGTAATCTCTCCTTGGATCCCGTGCAAACTAACCTTCCAGAACGGTCTACCATGTGGAACCTTATCGAATGCTTTGTTCATTCTACCTCAATGTACCTCATTGCAGTGTGGGATATTTTCTCTGTTTAACACTATAATGCTGTAAAACTATATTCTGCATTGGTATTTTTTTCTTTACACTACCAGTTGTACTTGTGTAAGGCTTAAATCTACTTTTGTCTAGTATAATTTGAATTGACTCGTTGGCAGGCAAACAAAAATGTTTCCTGCATAGCGGTAACTTGACAATCTATATTACTAAAAGTCTGATCTTGACTGCTTTTGGCCCACTGTGGTGCGATATCCGAGAGAACGCCACCACCTACGGCCGTCATTTTTGGGCACCTCGCTCAGAGACCCCCTCCACCTTCCTGGACCAGAGGATTTTTCCCATCGATAAAAAATCAGAGAGATATTAATGTTTAAAAAAAATTCCCCATTCTCTCTGCTGCCCCCAAAGACTATAAAACCTGGAAGTGTAGTGCCTCACTCAGTCTCTGCCAGACCCAGGAAGCGAGAGGGTCACGACTCTCTGAGCTGCAAATAACACCGAACGCACCTCTACGCCACGGTGAGTTCACTTGATGCTGCTGTAAAGTGGCTGCAGTTTGCCCAATTGTTTGCCTCGCCTTTTTAAAAAGTTTGTGTTCACAAAATGAATTTTGGTTGTTGGGTGGCTGCAGCCCAATTGTTTACCTCACCTTTTTAAGAAGTTTGTGTTCACAAAATGAATTTTGGTTGTCCGGTGGCTGCAGCCCAATTGTTTGCCTTGGCTTGGCTTTTAAAATTGTTGCAACAGTTGGATGCCAGCCCAAGAATCCATTCGGCACACAATGTCTATACTAGCCCTCTGGAAACCGGTACCTTCAGCACGCAACACCCATACTAGCGCAACAGACAGCCCCCCCACCCCCCCATTGGAGAGCAATATTGGAATTGGTGGAGAGATGGAATATTGCATTGGTGACCAGCCCGCCACTACATTTACTGCTGGCCCCAGCCGCAAATCTGAGTTTTTGAGTGATCTGTGCAAGGCATTCATTGATGCCAGAATTCCTCTGTGGTAACTGGAACACCAACCTCTCAGAGGTTTTTTAGAGAAATATACAGAGGAACATAAACCAAGCGAGCCATCATTAAGGAAAAATTATGTTGACAGCAACTTCAACAAAACTCTTTAGATTCTGGAGTAGTTCCTGAAGATTGGCGGGTAGCAAATGTAACCCCACTTTTTAAGAAGGGAGGGAGAGAGAAAATGGGGAATTACAGACCAGTTAGTCTAACATCGGTAGTGGGGAAACTGCTAGAGTCAGTTATTAAAGATGGGATAGCAGCACATTTGGAAAGTGGTGAAATCATTGGTCAAAGTCAGCATGGATTTACGAAAGGTAAATCATGTCTGACGAATCTTATAGAATTTTTCGAGGATGTAACTAGTAGCGTGGATAGGGGAGAACCAGTGGATGTGGTGTATCTGGACTTCCAGAAGGCTTTCGACAAGGTCCCACATAAGAGATTAGTATACAAACTTAAAGCACAAGGCATTGGGGGTTCAGTATTGATGTGGATAGAGAACTGGCTGGCAAACAGGAAGCAAAGAGTAGGAGTAAACGGGTCCTTTTCACAATGGCAGGCAGTGACTAGTGGGGTACCCCAAGGCTCAGTACTGGGACCCCAGCTATTTACAATATATATTAATGATCTGGATGAGGGAATTGAAGGCAATATCTCCAGGTTTGCGGATGACACTAAGCTGGGGGGCAGTGTTAGCTGTGAGGAGGATGCTAGGAGACTGCAGGGTGACTTGGATAGGCTGGGTGAGTGGGCAAATGTTTGGCAGATGCAGTATAATGTGGATAAATGTGAGGTTATCCATTTTGGTGGCAAAAACAGGAAAGCAGACTATTATCTATATGGTGGCCGATTGGGATAGGGGGAGATGCAGCGAGACCTGGGTGTCATGGTACACCAGTCATTGAAGGTAGGCATGCAGGTGCAGCAGGCAGTAAAGAAAGCGAATGGTATGTTAGCTTTCATTGCAAAAGGATTTGAGTATAGGAGCAGAGAGGGTCTACTGCAGTTGTACAGGGTCTTGGTGAGACCACACCTGGAGTATTGCGTACAGTTTTGGTCTCCAAATCTGAGGAAGGACATTATTGCCATAGAGGGAGTGCAGAGACGGTTCACCAGACTGATTCCTGGGATGTCAGGACTGTCTTATGAAGAAAGACTGGATAGACTTGGTTTATACTCTCTAGAATTTAGAAGATTGAGAGGGGATCTTATAGAAACTTACAAAATTCTTAAGCGGTTGGACAGGCTAGATGCAGGAAGATTGTTCCCGATGTTAGGGAAGTCCAGGACAAGGGGTCACAGCTTAAGGATAAAGGGGAAATCCTTTAAAACCGAGATGAGAAGAACTTTTTTTCACACAGAGAGTGGTGAATCTCTGGAACTCTCTGCCACAGAGGGTAGTTGAGGCCAGTTCATTGGCTATATTTAAGAGGGAGTTAGATGTGGCCCTTGTGGCTAAGGGGATCAGGGGGTATGGAGAGAAGGCAGGTATGGTATACTGAGTTGGATGATCAGCCATGATCATATTGAATGGCGGTGCAGGCTCGAAAATGCACCTAATTTCTATGTTTCTATGTTTCTATGTTTGTTTTGCAGAAAATTAGATATAAAGTTGCATGCTACAAAATATGGATCTCAATAGACAAGACAACCGATGCGATAGGGAGTTATGTTGCCAATGTGGTCATCGGTACACTGGAGGCAAGTCAACCATCAAAGGAGTATTTGTGGACATCAGAAGTATTGGAGATGTCAAACAGCTCAATTATTGCTCAGTTGTTTACATCTTCACTTGCTGTACTTTGGCCAGAAGGTATAAACACGAGAATGCTCTTCTGTTTGTGACTTATTTTTATTCCCCAAAATGTTGCATTTGAAATGCTTAGCTCAAGGGCTTCATAAAATTGCCAAGCACATACATAGATTGTTTCCAAATGTCAATCGCCTAGTTTCCAATGTTAAGAAAATCTTCCTCAAAGCACCGTCACGTGTTCAAGGAAATGGCACCCGAGATTCCGCTACCTCCTCAGCCCGTTTTGACTAGGTGGGGTACATGGCTCTCTGCTGTACTCTACTATGCTGCAAATTTTGAAAAGATAAAATAAATCATTAACTGGTTTGAAGAAGAAGAATCTGCTGCAGTCAGGATCGTTAGTGAAATCATGCAGAAAAAGTCCCTCCACCGCGATCTTGTGTTTATTGCTTCCAATTTTGCAAACTTCCCACAAGCTATCACTTCCCTTGAGAAACATGGCGAAACATTAGTGAATAACTTGCAGGTTTTCAACAAAGTAACTGACGATATTCGTAAAGTTCCTGATGATGTAAGTAAAGACATACAAGGAAAATGTGAGAGAGTGATTTTAGCTAACAAAGATCTTGAAGAAATAGAAAACATAGCTAAAGTTCGCAAAGGTAATTGTAATGCACAAGATATCAACATGAACATAGAGTGTAACTTGTTTCGGGTATACACCAGTGACCTCAGCTAGGTAGAAATAAGTTTTTCACAACTGAAGCATATTCTGTCTGACAGACGGCATAGTTTAACACCACATAAAAAATGTTAGTAATTATGTGCAACCAGGCAACTTTGGTCATTTAGTATAGTATATATAATATATAGTATAACTTTATATTGTCATTTTTAACCATATTTTGGTGGTGGAAATAAATACCTTTTTATGCCTTTTTTTGTCAAGAAATGCCTTTTTCGTGCCTTTTTTGTAATTTTATTATGCCTTTTTGCCTGCCTATTTCAGAGTTTTTTTAGTGCCTAAACATCCTGGCTCTAAGAATAACCTAATATCAATACCAATATTCCATGAATGAAACAGCAACGGATTGGTTATATTATAAGATTAGCAATCAAAAATCTAAAACTGGAGAAATTAGTTTCAACCCCACGATGGAAGCTGTGGAGCTTAATGTGTAGGAAGGAACTGCAGATGCTGGTTTAAATTGAAGATGGACACAAAATGCTGGAGTAAATCAGCGGGACAGGCAGCATCTCTGGAGAGGGAAGATGATCTGGTCTGATCAGTCTGATGAAGGGTCTCGACCTTAAACCTCACCCAAGAGTCAAGAGTATATTTAATTGTCATTTGGACCCCTGGAGGTCCAAATGAAATGCCATTTCTGCAGCCATACATTACACACAAATAGACCCCAGACACAACATAATTACATTTTACATAAACATCCATCACATAGCTGTGATGGAAGGCCAAATAAACTTATCTCTCCACTGCACTCTCCCCCCCCGATGTCAGAGTCAAAGTCAAAGCCCCCGGCTGGCGATGGCGATTGTCCCGCGGCCATTAAAGCCACGCCGGGTGGTGCGAGGTCGCACACTGGGTCTTGATGTTGGAGCCCCCGGCGTGCGCTCGCAAAGTCCCGCATTCCAAGCCGCGCGGGGCAGTGGTGTTAGGCCCCGCTCCAGGAGCTCTTCGACCCCGCAACTCGGGCGGGAGAAGTCGCCGTTGCAGGAGCCCCGAAAAGCGGTCTCCCTCCAGGGATCCGCGGGCTCCCGGTGCCGCCGTCCGCAGACCCGCAGCAGCAGCCTCCGACTCAGCAGCAGCAGCGGCGGCAGCAGCAGCAGCAGCAGCAGCAGCAACAGCAGCAGCGGCAGCGCTCCTCCACCGCTCCACCCGCTCCGGTCTCGGCCAGCTCCGCGACGGTGAGGTGAGTCGGCACCTGAGTCCCCGGCTTCTTCCTGTTGGAGGCCGCTCCTCGTTGCGGCCCCAACGACAGCTGAGACCCGACGAGAAAAGGTCGGGTCTCCAGTGCAGGGAGAGATTCAAAAGTTTCCCCCCCCCCCCACCCACCCCCCCCCCCCCCCCACACACACATCCCAACATAAAATAACAAAAACTACATATAAACATAGACAAAAAATAATAAAAACGCGGACAGGCTGCAGAGGCCGCTGCTGACCAGAGTCGCGCCGCCTACCGGATTCGTTCTATCCAGAGATGCTGCCTGTCCCGCTGAGTTACTCCAGCATTTTGTGTCTATCTGTGGAGATTAATAGTAAGATTAAACGAGTACTTACCAGTATGAAGTTTGATCTGTATTTTATGAGGAGTTACGGTGAGGTATTACGTGAAGATCCCAGCCCAGTGCGCAGGTGCGGCATACTTCGAAGCAGCGGTGTGAAATCACAGGATAGACACAATATTTGAAGTAAGATAGTAAAGATCATGAGACATCAGTTTATTAGTTTGATCTATATATTGAGGGTGGGAGCGGAGGGCACGTAATACCTCACCGTAACTCCTCATAAAATACAGATCAAACTTCATACTGGTAAGTACTCGTTTAATCTTACTAGTTTACTTCGGAGTCACGTGAGTGATTCCGTGAAGACTCCAAAGGTCTGTGATTTCAAACCGTGTAACAGTTTTTATTTCACTCACTGCCGAAGTTTTTGAGGGAGGAAGTGTTATCGTAATCAACCAGTGGATCTGCTTTCACAAGAAACAGAAAGGTATTTGTTAACAATAACAACATAAAGAGCTCCCCTGAGCTTAAATTAATATTGCAGTTTGTAATATTCTTTCTGCAATTAAATCAGGTTTATCAACGGTTTACAATAAAAAATGTTCTGAACGTCGTTCCCTTGACCGTTCTGCCGTATTGAGAATGTGGTCAACCGGGATGTCCATTCATTCAGCCGCTGATATCAATGCTGCCCTAGTGGAATGGGATTAAAATGTATTATTATCTATTCCGGCAGCTTTCAGTACCTGTTTGAGCCACCTTGGAGTGGTTTGGCTCGTACCCCGTCTTGGGGTTTCTGTGGTTGACCCATAGGCTTTCCTCTCCCTCTAAGATTGTGGGTTGTGTCTATATATTGTAGTAGATGGGTCACCACACTCAACCTGGACTCTGGTGGGTAGGCCCGGAATCCCACCAGTGAATTGGGCGTTCCTGGTCCATATAGCCATATAACGATTACAGCACGGAAAACACAGGCGATCTCGACCCTACTAGTCCGTGCCGAACTCATAATCTCGCCTAGTCCCATATACCGGCGAGTTAGATTTTTACCAGACCTAGAATATGAACGTGATGCGTCTGGGGTAATCACCATGTTATCCAGTCTAGTTTTATGGAGTGACTGGACTCTGTGAGCGTGTACGAGAGCCATAAGCATGAGCGTTTTTAACATAGATTGAGCAAGCTGAGGGATCTGGCTGGTGCCATTCTCTGAGATATGTCAATATCACACCAATATCCCATACATGGGTATACCTGGGTTTTTGGGCCTTATTATTATAGTTGCCCTTCATAAGCTTACCTTCAGTGGATGGGATCCCATGCTCTGCTGTCATGCTGTTTTAGATAAGCAGATAAGGCGCTCCATGCTGTATTTACGGCACTGTAACTCACCTTTTAGTTATGGTGTAGATGTTCCAGGAACTCCAATACGTCAGTGGTTGAATAGTTTGGTATGTTGTCCCTGCGTCGTGGCAGTATTTTACCCATGTTAGCTTTTGGTGACTGTTCGCAGGGATGCCGACATGGTGGTAATGGTTCCTTTGGATAATCCCAGTCCCTGGTAAGGTCTATTCAAAACCTGCACCCAGGAGTTTGATGTTTTTCTGGCATGGGTGGCTTGTGCCTGATACTGGGTTGAGTCAGCAACCATGGTCCACTAGGGAAATCCATCGGTGACTCGCCCACCGTGTCGTGATGAACTGGGAACCATGGCTGTGTAGGCCGGTCGGGCACGTTCAATATCTCGGAGACAGATCCCATCTGTATTGCGAAGTGCCCGACTGATGAGGCAGAAGGGAGGAAGGCAAAGCAGAAATTCCCCCTTCCAGCGTGTAGGCATCTATCGCTGCTGCCTCTGATCTGGTTCCTAAGTCACATACATAGGTTACTGGTGATTCCGTCTTGTGCAACCAAATTGATATCTGGCTTTCAAACTGCTTAATACCTTTAGCAGATATCTTGGGTTTGACATCTATTCAATGTTATCATAAATTTTACCCCGTGACATGGTGTCTCCCACTGTGTTCTAGCTTCCTAGGACATAGGCAGCTGATAGTTAAAATGTCTTTTGACACACCATTGCCAGATTTGTTTGACCAATTTGTTGCACAATAATGATTATTATGCTCCCCATGTGGTTGATATAAGCCACCACCATAGTATTATCAATCCGTAACCACATGTGTACGTGCTGCATTTGAAATGCATATGCTTTTTAGCCCAATAGGCGATCACCAATCCCAAGTAGTTGATGCCCGGTGTGTGTAGTAACGATGTTTGTGAATTGGTCCATCTGTTACCTGTGCTGGATATGGAGTTTAGTTGCTCCCCAGCCTAAAGTACTGGCATCGATTTTAATAACCAAGTTGGGATTGGTGATGATAATAGGGCTGAAAACTATGCCAAATATATGTCTGCCCACCACCGTAATTGTGATATAGCTTCAGTGGGTACATTCATGATTTGATTATAGTGACCCAAGTACCTTGGCAAAGTAACAGTCATATGGACGGAATTGTTATTGAAGCCCAGATAATCCATGGTAGTTAACGCTTCAATTCTGGTTTATCTGGGCGTGGGATAAACCTCAGAGCTTTAGGGAGCTGTTTTGTAGCTAGAACTGCTGCCACAGCTAATTCCTTTGTTTCCCCTAATATGAGGATATCATCCAATATATGCCATGATTATGCTTGTTTTCTTAATATTTTCATGGCCATTTTTTAAATATTTATAATAGTTTAGGGCTGAGGTTAGACCATAGGGAATGCTCTATGCTCCCATAGTTGCCCTAACCGGGATATCCATTATCCAGGTAAAATTTTTTAGGTATCTATAATGATCCTAGTGTATGGGTATAAGCCATAGGTATCCTTTGGAGATCAGATGTCTGGCAGTGACAAAAACCCGTCTCTATCTTAAAGTGTATATACTCAACAGATTTATTTAGTGATATTATATCAATGATGATGCTACATTCACCATCTTTTGTAGTTTTGGTGAATATTCGATACAAATTCCAATGGTTCATGTTTACTCCCATGATCCGTTTAGTAATGAGCCTTTCTAGTTCAGCTTGACCTTCTCACTTCTCTTTCCTAGAGGGAGAAAATGCCCTTTGGGCGCATTGCTGAACTGGCGGTAATATGCCCAATTTGAATTCGTTTTTATCCACTAATACTGTTGAGTATATTTTAGTTATTTGTGACAGCATCCCATGCTTTATCAACAAGTGTAAATGCCCCCCCCCCCCCCCCCCCCCCCCCCCGCAGTTAGTAGAACACCCTTATTTAGTGTAAACTGGGAGGAACCAGACTACCTACCTCCATGTTTATTGTTTTTTTCATGAAGGCCTAGTTTGCTGGTATGCTGGTGCTGTCGGTGGGGCGGCGCATTTTCCCACGGCTCCGCTCTGGGCCCCTGTCTAAAAAGAACTTTGGGGGTAATGTGAAGCGGTCGCCAGGCTTTCACCAGTCCTTGTTTGACATTGCTGGTGGATGCCGAGGGGTGCTGCCAGCTGGGTGTTGGATGCGATGTCCTGCTCGTTCCATGGCCTGCCCTCATGAGGCGCACAGGTTTAGCTGCCTCTCTTCCCGCAGCAGCGGTTTGCATAGCCCCGTATATTTGGGGTTGCGGGCAGGTCTTATATGCACCAATGTTCAGTCGAGTATCCCAAATTTGGGAACATCTTAGGCGTCAGCACCCTGGTAGTGCAACGGGATAGTCTCATCCTGGGAGAACCACCTTGGTGATCATGGCGTCTCGCCTGCCAGGTGAGTATGATCCGTGGAAACCGAGCAAAGGCGGTGACATCTTGACCCTTCTGTTAGGAGCTTCAGAATTCGCTGCTTTTAGCTCTTGTCTGCGAGTCTGCTGACCCAGCTGCCTGCGGATTTGCCTCTGGAAAGGCCTGCTCCTGCAGGGCTTTGTTGGGAAGATGGTCGCGTGGAGGAGCCATGTAGTGGCCCACGACACCCAGTAGCTCTTCCTGATCCTGCTCCCCTGGCATACTGCTGTTCTCGTCCGCCTGCCCAGCGTTTAAGCCAGCCCAGCCCTGGCCTCCTTAGCTAGCCTCAAAAGAGGGAGCAAAAGGGTGTGCTATAATTTGGAGGAGGCATAGCTCAAACTCCGCTGTTGCATCAATCCCTCGTCAAGGGAGATGGCTAGTGCAATAGCACTGGGGTAGGAGTGTCAGCTCCCTTGGCATTCAGCCAGTGCCCCTTTTTTCCTGGAGGTTTTGAACTCCATGACCTCCTCTGGCTTGGGGAGACAGACATACTTATTTTTGCTGTCTCCAACCTGTTCCAGTGTTGGAGGAAGTTGATTCCTATAGAACCTGTAATTTTGGTAAGATTTTTGTCTTACCTGTATGTAGAGGCTGCCTGCCGTTTTTCAGGCGGCATTCTAGCGGTTCCCGGGCGGCGATTCTCCTTGTCAGGAGTCTGCAGGGCTGCCGGTCGGGTTTTTAAATTTCCCGCCGGTCCGCTGCTGTTACCAAACAGCTGTTCAGCGGACCGGCATCAGCGCAGCTCCCTGCAGCGGTCCGCAGCCTGTGCGGTCCCGTTTGCGCCTTTCCCCCTCCACTGTCGGCTCCTTCGCTGGAGTCGAACGGGGGCCGCTTCCTCTGCTGCTTTGCTCCCCCTGGAGCAAAAAACCACAAGGCCCGATTAAGGTAAGTACTTACCTCACGTCCTTGGATGCGGGAGCTGCCGACTCCCGCTGGCCGCGTTGCACAGCTGTGCGATAATGCCGCACCTGCGCACTGGGCTGGGATCTTCACGGAATCACTCATGTGACTCCGAAGTAAAATTTACAGTAATTGAATACAACTGGAATTTTAAAGTTAAATTGGCTCAATAATAGTAACTGAGAAATGAGTGGATTGGAGTGAACACCCATCTATTGCCCTCAACCTACTACATCTGCTCTCTAACCCGTATATGTATGTCAGGCTGATTTTGTTTCTCCCTTCTCATTTCAGGACGATTGAGGAAGGACAATGAATACTATTGCCATTGACACTTACATCCTTCGAATTAAAATAAACTTGGCTCTTGGCTACATTAATATGCATAGACAGTTCCTGTATGGATGACAACCTGTGATGAGCCCTTAACAAATTAAGCCCATTTTATTTGAGCTTTCCTTGTCGCACATCTGCAGGTTTGCCCAGTTCAGCAATAGACTTGAGTTAAGAATGCAACACCTATTCTATGAGTAAATATCACCAGAAACATGTCCTGGACCATTCAAATTGAAGTAATGATCAAGTAAAACACATCAACATCTCTACTTCCTAAGAAGGCTAGGAAATCCATCATGTCCCCAATAACTCTCACCAACTTCTACAGATGCACTGGAGAAAACATTTTCCCAGGATACATCACAGCTTGGTTTGGGAACAGCTCCATCCAATACAAAAATAAATTGCAGAAAATTGTGGATGCAGCCCAGACCATCACACAACCCAACCTCACTCCCATTGACTCCATTTACTCCTCAAGCTGCCTCAGCAAGGCCACAAGCATAATTAAAGATGAGTCGCACCCCAACCACTCCCTCTTCCTTCCTCCCATCAGGCAAGAGGCATAGAAGTGTGAAAACGCATGGATCCAGAATCAGAGACTGTTTCTTCCCATCTGTTATCAAGCAACAGAACCATCCTACCAACAACCAGTGAGCAGTCCTGAGCTACCATCTACTTCATTGGAGACCCTCAGACTATCTTTGATTGGACTTTACTGGCAGAGCTTTACAAGAGCTTTTCATTGTACACGTGTCAATAAACTAAACCAAACCAAACCTAACCAACCAACTAACTAACTAACTAACTAACTAACTAACTAACTAACTAACTAACTAACTAACTAACTAACTAACTAACTAACTAACTAACTATAACATAGACTCTGGCAATGAGAATAGTTGTCATTAGCCATCAACAGAGGCAAGTGACTGTGTTGGTGTACTTAAATGTAGTATGTTTTGATTTGACTAGATAGCATGCAAACAAAAGCTTTTCCTCTATCTCAGAACACATGTTCTTCTCTAAGGGTTGCCACCTTGTCATGGTGGAGAACCTTGCGTGTGTCTAAGATCCTGAGAGCTAAACCATCTGCAGCTATGCTGCTGACAGAGTCACACATGGCAGATAGGAGAAGTGCCTGACCAAACACAACCCAAGAACGGTGAAATGTGCGGAAGATGGTGGCTGGCCAGTAGGTGGCGCACCACAATGCTGCGAAGTTGGAAGAAGGCTGCAGCAAGGAGAAACTCCCAACCGTGTTGTTAGACTTAGGTCTGTCTCTGTCAAGTGGAAGACATTACAAAATGGCAGTCCAGTTAGATGGCAAATCTCAGTAGTTAAAACAGGAATTAGAAAATAAAACAATGGGTGTATAGGGTGAATAATATTCTGAAGATAGTATAAGAATGGTTGGAACCAGGCCAGGTGCCACTTGACAGAGTTGATGTGGACAAGCTTTTCCCTTTGAGAATAGGGAAGATTCAAACAAGAGGACATGACTTCAGAATTAAGCGACAGAAGTTTAGGGGTAACATGAGGGGGAACTTCTTTACTCAGAGAGTGGTAGCGGTGTGGAATGAGCTTACAGTGGAAGTGGTGGAGGCAGGTTTGTTGGTATCATTTAAAAATAAATTGGATAGGCATATGGATGAGAAGGGAATGGAGGGTTATGGTATGAGTGCAGGCAGGTGGGACTAAGGGAAAAGAATTGTTCGGCATGGACTTGTAGGGCCAAGATGGCCTGTTTCCGTGCTGTAATTGTTATATAGTTATATGTTATATGGTTATAATATTAATGATTTGGACGAGGGAATTGAATGCAACATCTCCAAGTTTGAGGATGACACGAAGCTGGGGGGCATTGTTAGCTGTGAGGAGGATGCTAGGAGGCTGAAAGATGATTTGGATAGGCTGGGTGAGTGGGCAAATGCATGGCAGATGCAGTATAATGTGGATAAATGTGAGGTTATCCACTTTGGTGTCAAAAACAGGAAAGTAGACTATTATCTGAATGGTGGCCGATTGGGAAAAGGGGAGATGCAACGAGACCTGGGTGTCATGGTACACCAGTCATTGAAAGTAGGCATGCAGGTGCAGCAGGCAGTGAAGAAAGTGAATGGTATGTTAGCATTCATTGCAAAAGGATTTGAGTATAGGAGCAGGGAGGTTCTACTGCAGTTGTACAGGGTCTTGGTGAGACCACACCTGGAGTATTGCGTGCAGTTTTGGTCTCCTAATCTGAGGAAGGACATTCTTGCCATAGAGGGAGTACAGAGAAGGTTCACCAGACTGATTCCTGGGATGTCAGGACTTTCAAGAAAGACTGGATAGACTCGGCTTGTACTCGCTAGAATTTAGAAGATTGAGGGGGGATCTTATAGAAACATAACATTCTTAAGGGATTGGACAGGCTAGATGCAGGAAGATTGTTCCCAATGTTGGGGAAGTCCAGAACAAGGGGTCACAGCTTAAGGATAAAGGGGAAATCCTTTAAAACCGAGATGAGAAGAACTTTTTTCACGCAGAGAGTGGTGAATCTCTGGAACTCTCTGCCACAGAGGGTAGTTGAGGCCACTTCATTGGCTATATTTAAGAGGGAGTTAGATGTGGCCCTTGTGGCTAAGGGGATCAGGGGGTATGGAGAGAAGGCAGGTACGGGATACTGAGTTGGATGATCAGCCATGATCATATTGAATGGCGGTGCAGGCTCGAAGGGCCGAATGGCCTACTCCTGCACCTAATTTCTATGTTTCTATGTTTCTATGAGTGATAGATGCGGCCTTTGTGGCTAAAGGGATCAGGGAGTATGGAGAGAAGGCAGGTACGGGATACTGAGTTGGATGATCAGCCATGATCATATTGAATGGCGGTGCAGGCTCGAAGGGCCGAATGGCCTACTCCTGCACCTATTTTCTATGTTTCTATGTTAACATCTTGAAAGGTTAATTACTCTGTTTCTCTCTCCACATGTAAGTCACTCACTGAAAGTCAATTGCTTATTTGAATCTTGTTTCATAAGATATAGAAATGAGTGAAGTGAAATGGAGCACTTCAACAACCGGCTCACATTAGAGAGCTAACAACAAGATCAGCCATCGGGCCTGGAAGACTCTCGTCAGGGTTAGCACTTTGGCTGGCAGCAAAGATCACAATGCAACATTTGATATCAACAAAGTTTGTTGAATTTGGTGTGTTGAAATTTCCATTCCCACAAAAGATAATGGCAACAAGAAACACCAAGTGCTAGAGTAACTCCTTAAATAAGACAACATCTCTAGAGAACATGGATTGGTGACGATTCAGATTGGGACCCTTCTTCAGACTGATTGTAGGTGGGCTGAGGGGGGGGCGGGGGGGGGGGGGGGGGCAGAGGTGGAGGGAGGAGGGGGGAGGGTAATAAAGCTGGAAGATGAGAGGCAGGGCAAATAAGGGGTGCTTAGATAAACAGATAGTTTGATCAAAGGCCAGAGGCCATATCAACAGGTGGATATTATGGGAACAACCACAATAAAAGATATAGAAATGAGGATTTAATGTTGGTAGTTCATTTACTTGAAACATTGGCAAAAGTACTAACGAGCAGAAACTGCTCTATATTCTTTGTTTATTTCTAACTTAAAGCACCACAAGGCTGGCACATAACAAAGGAAATTCAATTACTTGTGGCCTGGCCCTGTAGAGGTGTCCGGTGATCCACAACAATTACTTTTGGCTCAAGAATTACAAAGAAAATTAATCGTTGGTTTAAAGTTCAGTGAGTCAAACAATCAACTTTTCCATAGCAAGCTAGCCAAATTAATGTTGGAGATGAAGGTCAGCAGCCCAAACATTTCTTTACAGTTAGCTTATGATTCAGTTCAGTAATCCAGTGGCCTCTGGAACTCAGAACTTTATGTTGTAGGCAGACATAGGCCGCTGCAGGGATCATGAGCATAATTTCACCATAACAACCGCACATGTTCTTATTGTGCGTGCAACGTGATGCTTAGGTTAATAATCAAAGTATTACAAGAACATTTGAGCATAATCTGCACCACCACCTATAGCTAAGGTTGTTATGCTGATGAAAAGAGAAAGATCCTCTGGTGCCAACGAAGTAAACTGAATAGTTGTCATGCAACAGAAAAGTTATGATTCTGGTTGCAGCGCAGAACTTCAAGTTGAAAAGTCCTTTTATTCTTTGTAGGCAGCGCCTTGGGGTGGTGGGTGACTTGTTTCCAATCTGTGAACAGCAAACTCTTTCACATGTGGGGAAGCAGTTGGATGCAGGGGTAAGCAAGGGTTGGGCAGAATGTAGTGTTGCACTCCCCGTCAACCACTTACATAAGGCTTTAGTCTATTCCTGACATATAGCCTTGAGGTTTTCTCCATGATCACAAATGTTGCTTTTAAGTTGGAAAGGGTGCAGAAAAGATTTACGAGTATGCTGCCAGGACTCAAGACCCTGAGCTATAGGGAGAGGTTGTGTAGGGTTTGACATTATTCCTTGGAGTGCAGGAGGATAAGGGGTGATCTTATGGTGTCAATATAAGATTATGAGAGGAATAGATAGGGTAAATGCATAGTCTTTTACCCAGAGTTGGGTAATCGAGAACCAGAGGACATACATTTAAGTTGTGGGGGAAACGATTTAAGAAGAATCTGAGAGGCAGGATTTTTACTCAAAGGGTGGTGGGTATATGGAATGAGCTACGGAAGAGGTAGTTGAGGCAGGTACTTTCACAATATTTAAGAAACATTTAGACAGGTACGTGGATATAAAAGGTTTAGAGATTCGTGGGCCAACAGAAGGCAGGTGGGACTGGAGTAGATGAAACGTTGGTCGGTGTGGTTAAGTTGGGCCGAAGGGTCTGTTTCAATGCTGTATGGCTCTATAACTTCACTTTGAGCAGTCATGGTCCAGAAATTCCAAAATAGTCAGAGAGCATGTTGCATCTATTCATGGAGGTTTTGGGCACATCCATAAAATATTTTCTTGTCCACCTGATAATCCCTCTCACGACAGACCTCAGAACAGAGCATCGGTGTCGTATGTTTGATGTCAGGCATGTGATTAAATCAAGTATTAAGTATAGAAGTTGGGAGGTCATGTTACAGTTGCATAAGATATGTTTGAGGCCACATTTAGAGTATTGTGTTCAGTTTTGATCGCCATGTTAGAGGAAAGCTGTTGTCAAGCTGGAAAGCGTGCAGAGAAGATTTTAGATGATGTTGCCAAGACTCAAGGGCCTGAGCTATAGGGAGAGGTTGAGCAGGCTAGGACTTTATTCCTTGGAGCACATGGGGATGATGGGTGATCTTAGAGATATATAAAATCATGAGTGTAATGGATTGGATAAATGCACAGAATCTTGCAGAATAGGGTAATTTAAAACCAGAGGAGATAGGTTTAAGGTGAGTGCAGAAATATTTAATAGTTAATATTTAACTATTTTACTCAAAGGGTGGTGGTTTGACGATGTAAAGACGGCAACCAAGTTGTGTGAACTTATTTATTCAAGAAATAGCTCTTCGGCTTACAGGTCTCCACAAACACGTCTGACCACAACAGTGGGCAGCAACACAACTGTGGCGCGAAAGCGAAATTGCGCAAAAACAGCAGCCCATCCGAGTCACATGTCCGTGGCTTCCGAACGCCGGGTTCGATACCTGCGTGCGCCAGCATGCGCCGCTACAGTGGGTATATAAAACGATCTGCCGGAGGAGTAGTTGAGGCAGATACTATCGCAATATTTAAGAAATATCTAGACTGATACATGAATAGGATCAGTTCTGAGGGATATTGAGGTGTTGCATTTTGGACATCTAACAAAGGCAGGACCTACACAGTGAATAGTTGGCCTCCGGGGAGTGTTGTAGAGCTGAGGGATTTAGGAGTACAGGTGCATGGTTCCTTGAAGGTCGAGTCACAGGTAGACAAGGTGGTCAAAAAGGCTTTTGGCACATTGGCCTTCATCAGTCAGAGTATAGAAGTTGGGAGTGTCATGTTGCAGTTGTATAAGATGTTGGTGAGACAGCATTTAGAGTATTGTGTTCGGTTCTGAGCACCATGCTATGGGAAAGATATTATACAACTTGAAATGGTTCAGAGAAGATTTAGGAGGATGTTGCCAGGACTAGAGGGTATGAGCTATAGCGAGAGGTTGAGTAGGCCTTGGAGCGCAGGATAATGAGGGGTGATCTTATAGAGGCGTACAAAATCATGAGAGGAATAGATCGGGTGGATGCACAGAGTCTCTTGCCCAGAGTAGGGGAATCGAGGACCAGAGAACATAGGTTCAATGTGATGGGGAAAAGATTTGATAGGTATCTGAGGGGTAACTTCTTCACACAATGGGTGGTAGGTGTATGGAACAAACTGCCAGATGAGGTGGTTGAGGCTATGACTATCCACCGTTTAAGAAACAGTTAGACAGGTACATGGATAGGACAGGTTTGGAGCGGTACGGACCAAGTGTAGGCAGGTGGGACGAATGCAGCTGGGACATGTTGGCTGGTGTGAGCAAGTTTGGCCGAAGGGTCTGTTTCCACACTGTATCACTCAATGATTAGGACTCTATATGGGCCAAACAAAAGCAGGAGGGACTACTGTAGAGAGGTTCTTTGGTTGGTGTGGGCAAGATAGGCTGACGCGCCAGTTTCTATGTTATATGACTCTATGGTCAGCCCAAGATAGCAACCTCCAAATAACCAGGGCCCTGGTGCCAGACATGTTGGCTGGAAGCAGACAAGCAGACATTCTTTGCCTTAATTCTGGTGAACTAACAGTAGAATGATTTGGAAAGGCAGCACTAGTAATATTTTTCTAATGCCTTAAATTGTCTACTGGAAGTCGTCCAGGTCTTAAACATGCAATGGGTGGCAGAGATTACTCATTGCCTCGAAGGCCATGAACTTTGTGCCAAGTCTAAGTTCTTGCTCTTCAAATATACTTTCCCTCAATCAGCCATTGTATTGGTGCATTAAAAGTGGTGAGGAATTTTATCGTCAGTGTCGAACTGTACGGGAGGTTGGTCCTGTGTTAGGGGAAGCAGTTTATATATTTTAGAGCCTTTGTAAACCCTTATTATTGAAGGGCAGTGTGGCGCAGCAGTGAAAGGTTGGTCGAGATGTTGATCCTACAGAGGTTCAACGTAAAGCCCATCCTCTCATATGTTTCAAAGAGCAAGTTGATGCCTGGCAACTTGGCTGCACATTTCATTTGTGTTCTACACTGCGCTCACTGAGGTTTAAGTGACGGTGCTGGAGTTTTGCTGAATAATCCCCCATTAATTCTGGTTATATCCAAACCTGCGGGGAGTTTGTTGGAATTGAGATGCAACATTATAGCTATGAAGGATCATGACATTTTTGGAGTGTTGTTTGATACCAACCTTAGAGTGATAGAGTGATACAGTGTGGAAACTTGCCCACACGGGCCAACATGTCCCTACTACACTGGTCCCACCTGCCAGCATTTGGTCCATATCCCTCCAAACCTGTCCTCTGCATGTGCCTGTACAACTGCTTCTTAAATGCTGGGTTAGTCCCTGCCTCAACTACGTCCTCTGACAGCTTGTTCTGTAAATAGCTTGTTCGAAGTTTCCCCCCAGTCTAGTTTCAGTCAATAAAATACTGTTAAGCAATTACGCATCTAAACTTTATTTTGGAAATACACAATAACAGTTCCCACTACTATACCTAACTACCATGGGTTTGGTCCTTGTATCTGCCTGGCCAAGCCCTCATAGCCTTGTGCGAGCAGAGACACTCCAGAAGGTCCTAATCGTTCTCCAGAAGATTGACACAGGACCTTGTGGGAGTGGTCTTTTATAGGTGCCCGAACATTGAGGGGCCAAACCACATGGGGGTGGTCTCCATACAGTCCAATAACAGATATTGATTAACACAGTATATGATAGACAGTCCCCTGACCCAATAATACAGTAACTAATACAATGTATCTGACTAAGTTTCTAGATGCAACTTAACAGAGATGAATTTTACTTCGGAGTCACGTGAGTGACTACGTGAAGAGCCCGCTCAGCACGCATGCGCAGCATTATGTTGAGCAGTACAACAGCGGCCACATCGGGAGTCAGGCGCTCCCGCAACGGGGTGAAAGAACGGACCGTGAGGTAAGCTCGGGTTTTCTTTCACAGGAGAGCCTTCTGCTTTTCAGGCAGAGAAGAAAGGCTCTTGGACAAACCTGTCCCCTGCTCGACTCCACGGTGGAGCGTTCCATCTGGGGGGGGGGCAGCAACAAGGTGGTAGGACCGCTTACCAGGCGCTCCGCTATTCCCCGACACTGTGCCGAGCCCAGCCCGCTAGCGCCTGAGCTGGAAGTAAAGCCACGGAAGAGGCGTCCGGCCGGTGGCTTCCGACCTGTCGGACGGGGACGTCTCTCCACCCGCCTGGGGGAGAGACAGCCACCTGAGCCGCATGGAGCGGCTCCTGAAGCACGAGCTCCAGTAAGATGCGCTTCGTGAGGGGTGCTCTCGCAGGGAGAGTTCAGGCACTCCCTCCCCGGTGCCTTGTGCACTGCCCATTGCTTCCTCCTTACTCGAGGGTAGCTTTGGTCACCAGGACTGGGCTGGTCAAGAAGAGGGGACGATGGCTGAAGATCTCAGGAGTATGCAAGGGGTGCAGGGACAGGAAAAGCTGCTAGGTGTGGTGGACCGCTATGTGGCAGCCCCACGTGCAGGAGGCCATTAAAGGCCAAACCAGCGGCCAGCATTAACCACCTCTCCAACAGGCCCCTACAGGAGAGGTGGTCAATGAGGCCTTAGAAACGTATACAGCTCCAGAGAACTGTGAGTCCCTTAAAGTGCCGGCTGTAAACAGCCAAATGTGGGGGCACGTTGGGGCAAATATTCAGAACCAGGAGCTAAAACTGCAGCGGATCCTCAGGCTCCTGACGTCAGCCATCACATCGTTTGCTCGTTCCGTGGACAAATACGGAGATGACCACAACCTTCGTAAACAAATCATAAGACCTGCCATAAACTCCTAAATTTGCGGGGTTGTGTAAAACCCCAGCCACTGAGCCAGACCCACTCCTCTTTAGCAAAAACCTCACAAAGCATATGAAGGATATGGAAGAGGCCTTAAAAAACTTTTGGTCTCATGAGGGCAGGCCCCGGGACGAGCAAACTAAAAATAATAATTCCAAAGCAGCAGCACCCCATCACGTCCATCAGTCGACGTCTACCATATGGGACTGGTGAAAGCTCGGGGTCCGCATTCTATCCCTGGAAGTCTTCTTTAGACCAGGGCCCAGAGCGGACCCCATGGAAAATGCGCCACCCCCCAACGTCACCGCCACATCAGACAACGTGCAAGACTCGTTGGACCGGCTGGAAGCAGAAGAATACCCATAACCATGGAGGTAGGTGGATCTGGTTCCTACCAGCGTATAGAGAATAGGGGCTTAATACTAGCAGGGGGGAGATTACACCTGTTTAAAGAAGCACGGGAGTCTATCACGAGTGATCAGTATATACTCAATGGCATGAGTGGATAAAAATAAAATTCATACTAGAAAAATTGCCACCAGTTCAACATTCATCCCAGAGGGTATTTTCCCCTCTCCGTTAAAGAAACGAGAGGGACAAGCTGAACTGGTGAGACTAATTACAAAGGATATCATGGGAAAACATGAACCCTTGGAATTCGTATCAAATATATTCACTAAACCCAAAAAATATGGTGGATGTCGCATCATCATTGACTTAACTTCACTAAATATGTTTGTTAAGTATATACATTTCAAAATGGAAATGGTTGTAACTGCCAAACAACTAATTTCCAAAGGATACCATGGCAAGCATTCATCTTAAAGATGTTTACTATTTAGTACCATTCACAAGGGTCATCGCAGATACCTGAAATTTACCTGGATGGGGTAGCTATGGCAGTTTAAAGCGTTACCCAATGGATTCACATCAGCCAAAGATTATTCACCAAGATACTAAAACCAGCTCTGGCAATATTCAGAAGCCAAAAAAGTATTGTCATGGCATATCTTGATGATATCTTAAATATTAGGCAAGACCATGGAATTGACTATGTTAGCTGTATCAGCTACCAAACAGTTATTCGAAACCCTGGGATTGTCTTACATCCAGATAAATAGTAAGATTAAACGAGAACTTACCAGTTCGAAGTTTGATCATTATTTTATGAGAAGTACGTTGAGAGAACCCCGCCAGGACGCATGCATGTCATTCTTCAAAGCAGTGGTGTGAAATCAGATAACTGTAATTACTTAAACATAGTAAGATTAGAGAAAGAAATACCAGTTGAGTATATGATCATAGATGGGAGCGGAGGGCACTTATTCCCTCAACGTACTCCTCATAAAACAATGATCAAACTTCGAACTGATAAGTTCTTGTTTAATCTTACTATTTTACTCACGTGACTACGTGAAGATTTCAAAGCTCTGTGATTTCATGCCATGGAAACAAGTCCAAGCATCACATCTCCCTTAATGACTGTAGGAGGAATTGTGTCAACATAATTTAGACATGAATCCGGCATTAAAATCCATGAAATTTATTAACACAAATTATAACCCCTATTTATGGGGTAAATTAAATTACAGAACTTAAAATTGTTTCTGCAAACGTTCCAGGTTTCATGGCTGGTTTATTATAAAATAGTTGGAATGTTTTTTCCCCTGACCATCCTGCTGCCTTGAGGATTTGGTCCATTGGTACATCCAACTGCACAGCTGCCGATGTAGCTGCAGCCCTGGTGGAATGAGATTTTAAAATATTAGTACCCACCCCAGCCTGTGTTAGAACCTGTTTCAGCCATCTTGAGATGGTCTGGACCGTCACTTTTTTGTGTGGTTGCGTATGGCTGACTAAAAGTGCCTTCTCATTGCCTCTGATGATTTTCCTTTTCTCCATGTATTACGACAAATGTCTTACTATACAGAGACGATCATCTGTTGGGTAAGACCTAAATTCCATATTGAGGCCCGCTGATCCCTGTCTGTTCTGCTTCACTAATTCATAAATATGAAACGTAATATTTTCAGATGAAGAAGTCATGTTGTCCAGTCTTAATTTAGGTAATGACTGTACCCTTTGTGCCGTGACCATTGCCATTAGCATGACTGTTTTTAATGTCAGTCTATGTAGGGACAGAGCTGTTGCTGGAGACCAATTCCTGAGCATCTTCAGGACAATACTCACACCCCATTTTTGGGAGTACCTGATTCTTGGGGGATTGGTATTAAAAATTCCCCTCATAAATTTTGTTACCAGTGGGTGAGTTCCAACAGAGTGACGCTCTGTTCCTTGCCATAGATAAGTTGATAAGGCACTTCTGGCACAGTTGATGGCACTATAACTGAGCCCCTCATCATAATGGAGGCCTGCCAGGTATTCCAGAACAGACGGGATGTTCATATCTCTGTAGGTGATGCTGTTTTTGTTACAATACATCTCCCACTTCCTGATATAGACCAGATACTGTTTTTTGGTGGACTGTCTTTGTGCCGCCGAAATCATGTTCACTGTCCGGTCCGTCAGTCCCAGCTGTAGTAGAGATATTTTTAAACTCTACAAATTAATAAATTCAAATAGTTATGGCATGGGTGGCTATCCCTTGTTACGGGATGAACCAATAAGTCTGGTCTATTCGGGATGGTGATACATGGTTCTAATACCATGTTCAGTATCATTGGGAACCATGGTTGAGTAGGCCAATCGGGTACTACCAAAATACCAGACGCAGAGTCCTGCTGTATTTTCCTTAATACCCGACTGATGAGGTAGAAAGGAGGGAATGCATAAATAAACAATTTCCCCCAATTCAGCGAAAATGCATTTGTAGCCGCTGCCCCAGGGTCTGGTTCCCATGAAACATAATTTGATAACTGGTGATTAAGCCTGGATGCGAATAGATCTATATCTGGTATTCCATATCGTGCTGTAATATCAGAAAATACTTTTTTATTCAACATCCATTCGGTGTTTTCATTAAATTTGCGTGACCTGGTGTCAGCCGCTAAATTTAGTTTACCTGGTTGGTAAGTAGCTGATATCCAAATATCTCTCTGGATACATCACTGCCAAATTTTATTAGCCAGATTGTCACATGATGTCGATTTGGTTCCACCCATGTGGTTGATATATGCTACCACGGTGGTATTGTCAATCTGTAGTCTAACATGCTGGTGATATGACCCAGTACAATATGACTTTAGGCCATAGAATGCACCCAACATTTCCTGGTAGTTTATGCCCAGTGTGAATAATAATGATGCCTCCTGAGCAGTGCATCTACCTCCACAGCTGGAGATGGAATTGGTGGCACCCCCAACCAAGTGCACTGGCATCAGTTTGTAGCACCATTGAAGGGTTGCTGATAATGATTGGATTGAAACAAAGCCAAATGTTATCTATCCACCATTTTAGTTCCATTATAGCTTTGATTGGTAGCTTCATTGGTCTATCAAAATGACCAGCATTGATTTTGAGTGCTTGTATTTTTGCTCTCTGTAAATTTTGGTGATGTAAAGGTCCAAATTGTGTGGCTGGAAAGGCAGCCACCATTTTGCCAATTACTTTTGCTACCAATCTGATGGATGGTTTACTGATGTCAATGAGGTTATTGCAAGCTCTATTAAGTCTATAGCCTTTCCCTTTGGCAAAGTCACCAACATGTGAACTGAGTCAATGGTGAACCCCAAATAGTCCATTGTAGTGGAAGTCGTTAATTTAGATTTAACTGGATGGATAATAAACCCCATTTTTTTAAATAACTGTTTTGTGGCTGTTACAGTTTGTTTGGCCAATTCCAAAGTTTTGCCCACAATAAGTATGTCATCTAGATATGCCATGACCATGTGTTTTTGTTTCCGTAGAAACGCTAGGGCTGGTTTCAAAATTTTTGTGAACAGTCTGGGGGCTGATGTTAACTCATTTGGCAGAACTCTATTCTGCCAGCGCTGTCCCATCCAGTAGAATTTTAAGAAACATCTGTGGTCACCTCGTATAGGCACTGAATAGTAAGCATCTTTTAAATCGATGCTAGCCATGAAGTAACCTTTGGAAATCAATTGTTTAGCAGTAACAAAGGTTTCTATTTTTAAATGAATATATTGTACAAATGTATTCAATTTGGTTAGATCTATGATGATGCGACAACCACCATCTTTTTTGTTTTTGGTAAATATATTGGACACGAATTCTAGCGGTTCGTGTTGGGATTTTTCAATTACACCTTTTGCGTAAAGCCGCTCCAGTTCAGCATGCGCTTCTGATTTCTCTTTACCAGAAAGACGAACATTCGGTTCAGTATATGTTGAACTGGAGGGCTGTGCTTGTGTATAAATTCTATTGTATATCCCTGGATACTGCTTAAAATATAAGTATCGGTAGTTAACATGCTCCATGCATCCAGAAAGGAGTGTAATCTCCCCCCAACGTCCATGCTCCCTGTATTTTGTAGGGAACCAGACCCACCTACCTCCATACTTACCTGTGGCAGGTTTACTTCTTTTTGTAAATCCTTCGTTGATGTTGAGGCGGTGGTGTCTGGGTTTGTGGTTTGGTTGATGTTGGAGGTTTGCGTATCTTCCAAGAAGGCCGGCCTGGGCCATGGCCCAAAAAAGACTCATGTTTTGAGCTTTCACCGGTCGGTCTTGTTCTACTGGTGGGTGCCTAGGAATGCTGTCTGTGGCTGTAGTGGCTTTTTGATGAAGTCCCTTTTATGAGTCCCAGTGTTTTTGCTTCCTCATCGAGCTCCTTGACTTGCTGGGATAGGTTACCTCCAAATAGTAGAATTGGTGGTTTTATGTTCCCAGGTTTGCACAGACCCGCAAATTTCGGATTTAAAGTGGGTCGGATGGCTTTCTTCCTGATGCTATTTATCTCGTATTGAGTGTTGCAAAGCAATGTCAGTGCATCCTGTTGGTCCTGGGACATGTCCTTCTCATCCACTGTGCGGGTGAATGCAGTTATCCCTGCTGTTAGGAGTTTTAATACCTTTTGGAGTTTGACATCCATGCCTCTAACTCCTATTTCTATATGTTTCCATATACAAGCATTGACTACTGGAGCATTCAGGGATATACAGTTGCCCGGTGCCAGGTGCCTTGACGTGGTGTCCAATACAGCCTGTTCTTGTAGCTGGTTAAAGGACATATAGTCTATACGGGCAGCTAGCTTTTGCTCCAGGTTTTGGCCAGTCTGGTCTGGCTGTATGAAGTTGGACACCATGTCCAGCAGATTTTCTCGTTCCTGCATCCCCTGCACACTTGATTTTTCTTCTGCGAACCCCTCTTCAGAATCAGCCCAGTACTGACCCCCAGTGCTCCCTTCTGATGAGGGAGAAGCACTGTGCAGCCCTACAAGAGGTGCTGCTGTGGGTTTTCCATAGAGCCCACAGTGACTCGACTCCATCTCCCGGAGCCTGTCAAGTTGGAGCAAATGCTCCACACACTGCTCCATCCGCTCCAGCGCTCACGGTTGCTGGCCGCCCGCGGTTGCTCAAAGTCGGACTCCTCTGAGTCCACGACTTTGTTAATTTTTTGTCTTGCCTTACTGCCCGGCCGCGGAGTGGATCTGGCCGGTGCGGAGGCAACATCGGGCACAGCTGATCCCATTATCGGTGATTCAAGTGCCGCTGGCCGCTGCTGGCTGCCCGCTACTCCGCGGTCTTCCCCCACCAGCTTTGTTGCAGCCCTTGTTGCTTTCTTAGACTTGTCCATGCTTCCCACCTGTAAGTTGGTATAGGAAACACACAAAAAGTCCGCAGAGTAACTCTTACCTGCTGCTTCCGGCTTTTTTAAACTGCCGCTGCGTGGGAACATCGTTCCACCCCGCCTGATGTTTCGCAATGCGTCTAGCGATATGACACGCATGCATCCTGGCGGGGTTCTTCACTTAGTCACTCACGTGACTCCGAATTAAAATCTAAGTTGAAGACATCCACAATCATGGACTACTTGGGCTTCACAATTAATTCAGTCTACGTGACTGTAACATTGCCAAGAGACAAAACAGTTGAATTGGCACAATCATGAAACAATTTAATGGTCAACAAACTACCAACTATTCGACAAGTAACAGAGTAATTGGGAAAATGGTAGCAGCATTTCCGGCTACACAATTCGGACCTTTGCACTGTCAAAGCTTACAAAGAGCAAAGGGACAGGCACCAAAACGGCATACAGGTCATTATGATCGTGTCATGAAGTTACCCACTGAAGCAATATCAGAACTACAGTGATGGGCAAAAAACGTTTGGCATAGTTTTCAGCCCTATTATCATCACTAACCCTATGTTAGTTATCCCAACAGATGCCAGTGCTCAAGGCTGGGGAGCAACTAACTATATCCAGCACAGGTAGTAGATGGACTAACACAGAGTCGTCATTACCACTTACACTGGGCATTAATTATCTAGAGATGTTGGGTGACTTTTAAGGTTCAAAAGCATATGCACAAATATGCATCACTTGCATGTACGGTTACAAATAGATAATACTACAGTGATGGCCTACATTAACCATATGGGCGGCATAAAATCGGTATCATGCGACAAGTTGGTCAACACAATTTGGCAATGGTTGGTCGAAAGACATATTTGGCTATCAGCAACTTACCTGCCAGGTAATCTAAATACAGTGGCAGACACCAGGTCACGTAAATTTATTGACAACATCTAATAGATGTTAAACCCCAAAAAATTTGCAAAAGTTATCAAGCAATATGGCACGCCAGATATCGATTTATTTGCATCAAGGCTAAATCACCAGGTACCTATGTATGTCGCTTGGGAACCAGACCCTGAGGCAGCAGCAGTAGATGCGTACGCGCTGGAATCGGGAAATTCTTCTTCTATGCATTACCTCCCTTCTGCCTCATCAGTCGAGGACTACACACAATACAAATGGACTCTGCTTCAGGTATTTTGATAGTATCCGACTGGCCTACGCAGCCATGGTTCCCAATACTCCATGACATGGTTGTTGAAACTCCAATGGTATTCCCCAGTGACCCAGAGTTATTAACACCCAGTGTCGGGCACAAGCCACCCATGCCATGAAAATAATCAAACTGCTGGGTTGCAGACGCTGCACAAACCACTTCTGGGACTGGGATTATCATAACAAACCATCGACACCATGTCAGCATCCCTCCGAACATCCACTAAAAAACAGCACTTGTCCAGCATCAAAAAATGGGAGAAGTACTGCTTGGATACAGGGACCACCTACTCAACCGCTACAGTTACCAACGTACTGGAATTCCTGGCGAACCTTCACCACGATGACGGACTCAGCTACAAAGCCATCAACACAGCTAGAAGTGCCCTGCCTGTCTATTTAAAACCAGCTCCAGGACAACAGGCCATGGGGTCCCACCTGCTGGTGGTCAAACTAATGAAGGGTATTTACAACTCTAACCCCCTAGACCAAGGCACACCCATACATGGGATATCAGTGTGGTCCTGACATACCTCAGGGGATGGCCACCAGCCAGATCCCTCAACCTGGAACAATCTATGCTCAAAACACTCATGTTGATGGCACTTGTATCTGCACAGAGGGTCCAGTCACTACACCTATTGTGACTGGACAGCATGCTCACAGCTCCAGACCAGATCCCTGTCGTTATCCAGGGAATGATCAAACAGAGCAGACCAGGAACACCTAATCCAGTTGTGGAATTCCGGGCTTACCCACCAGAACCACGGTTATGTGCCATGACCCACCTACTATCCTACATAGACACAACCAAAAATATTCGAGGGAGATGAAAAGCCTTGTGGGTCAGTCATAAAAAATAAAAAAAATTAAAAAAAAACCTTATGGTCGGGTGACGAGCCAAACCATTTCGAGATGGCTCAAGCAGGTGCTAAAAGCTGCTGGGATAAACACTAACATGTACAAATCTCACTCCACCAGGGCAGCATCCACGTCGACGGCTAAAAGAATGGACGTGCCTATAGACCACATCCTGGCTACAGCAGGATGGTCGGGGGGAAAGACCGTTCAGAAATTTTATAATAAGCCATTGGCAAAACCTGCTTTATTTGCAAAAATTTGTTTTACAGACTGCAAATATTTATTTTAAGCACAGGGGAGCAATTTAATTTTGTGGTTGTTATTGTTAAAAAATACCATTGTGTTTTCTACAAACAGATTCATTGGTTGATTACGATAACACACTTCCTCCCTCAAGAACTTCGGCAGTGAGTGAAGTAATAACTGTTACACGGTTTGAAATCACAGAGCTTTGAAGTCTTCACGTAGTCACTCACGTGACTCCGAAATAAAATAGTAAGATTAAACGAGAACTTACCAGTTTGAAGTTTGATCTGTATTTTATGAGGAATTACGATGAGGGATTACGTGCCCTCCGCTCCCATCCTCATTAATATGGGTCAAACTGATAAACTGATGTCTCCTTTTCTTTACTATGTTTACTTCAATAACTGTGTCTATCTGTGATTCCACACCGCTGCTTTGAAGTAAGCCGCGCATGCATGCTGAGCAGGCTCTTCACGTAATCCCTCATCGTAACTCCTCATAAAATACAGATCAAACTTCAAACTGGTAAGTTCTCGTTTAATCTTACTAATATGCAACATGTGCCGGGATATTCAAGAAACCCAGACAAGGCTCAACACTTAACGCAATCAACATGTAGCAAAGTAAAGCTTTGCAACAATATTTACAATGTGTATGTCTGGTTTGCATTCACCCAACCGTTGCATGTAATTTACACCTAATTCAAAGAATCTGCAGATGTTCCAGTCTCTTGCTGCAACTCTTATCTAGGCTCTAGACAAACTGGCACCATTCTGCAGCATGTCCCATTTCTGCAGAAGGCACATTTAAATTGACCAAATGGCCTAGCAGCCCAGAAGCCTTTACTCAATGTTAGTGTCCTGGCATCTCCAATTTGGCCAGAATTAACAGTTCCATACATCCACCACATTTTGTGTGAGAAAGTGACCCTTCAGATTCCTATTAAATCTTTTCCCCCTTGACCTTAAACCAATGTCCTCTGGAACCTTCTCTGCATTTATTTTTGAAGTAGACCTTCTGATCTGTATCTTGGCTTGCATCTGGGCCTGATCTGGGGCATGCTCCAATGTATACTCATTGGTCAGTCTCCTTGTTTGCATCTGGGTCTGGTCTGGGAGGGGATGGAACACAAAGAAGAGAGGGCCAGTGGCCACATGTTAAATTGGTCAATTAAGACCTCAGAAAAAGTGTGATTGAGTAGTTAGATGGAGGTTGGAATGCATTTCACTACCTGCATAAGTGATGGGAGAGTGTCCCACACGCAGCTTTTTTGGCGACATTGGTCGTTGCAGGTCGCCGAAAATGTTCAATATGTCGAAAATCCAGCAGCAACCAGAAAGTTGCTTCAACTCTTTGGGCAACAATATTCACGACCATACAGGCGACATGTCATGGGGTGAAGCCTTTATGTTCGTGAGTAGTCGCCCAAAGAGTCGTACCTTGTTCTGGTCGCCGCTGGATTTTCAGCATGTTGAAACTTTTCAGCGACCTGCAATGACCGATGACGGATGCCGGCAATCACTGAAAAAGTCACGTAAGTGGGACAGGCCCTTAAGTGTCAAGCCCATAGAAAGTGAAAGAGTCAGCGGTAAATAAAGATTTTAGACCTGAAACCTAAAACATTGTTTCTTCGTAGAGATGCTGCCAGACCTGCAAAGATTTTCCAAAGTTTTCTATTTTTATTTCAGAGGATTAAGAAAGGTTTGTGTTTGGAGAGTCCACAAAAGATGCAGGAAAAACGATAACTCCTTTCAATACGTCATAAATCATGTTACCAAAACAAAAGTTGTTCTAATGTAACCATTTACAAGAACATCAAACAGCAATGCACCCAATTCCCTGGGTAACAATTCAGGGTGGGATCATGTCAAACTTGACCTAAAAGTCGCATTCTGATAGGGATGTACAACTTGAAAAGAGATGGCATGGGACAACTGATTTGTAAATATGCTCAATAACATTGGATTTTAATTTCCTTTCACTGAAAGGACATGGACAGTGGAAAGGAAATGGAAAGGAAAGGAAAGGAATTGAATAATCTTCAGGCTGAACACAAGTGTTGGAGTAACTCAATTATATAAGGTTATAAAGAATAGGAATAGAATTAGGCTATTCGACCCATCAAGTCTACTCCACCAATCAACCATGGCTGATCTATCTCTCCCTCCTAATCCCATTCTCCTGCCTTCTCCCCATAACCTCTGACACCTGCACTAATCAAGAATCTATCTCTGCCTTAAAAATATCCACTGACGGCCTCCACAGCCTTCTGTGGCAAAGAATTCCTCAGATTCACTGAGTAAAGAAATGTCTCCTCATCTCTTTCCTAAAAGAACGTCCTTTAATTCTGAGGCGATGACTAGTCCTAGATTCCCACTATTGGAAACATCCTCTCCATATCCACTCTATCCAAGCCTTTTACTATTCTGTATGTTTCAATAAGGTCCCCACCCTCATTCTTCTAAACTCCAGCGAGTACAGGCCCAGTGCCGACAAACATTCATCATAGGGTCAGGTAACACCTGTGAGGGAATGGACAGGTGATGTTTCAGCTCGGGGCCCTTCTTCAGACTGATTGTAGTAGAGGGGCGAAAGCTGGAAAAGAGAGGTGGGGGCAGGACAAAACCAGGCAAGTGATAGGTGGATGCAGGTGGGGGTTCTTGCAGAGCTGTCATAGGAATACCTAGATTTAGCAATGGTACAAAATTTTGAGATTTTAAAATTCAAGTCTGCAATTTATCCCATCAGATAAAGCAAAGAAGAAGTTTAATTTGACACCTAATTCACTTTCATATCTTCAGTATTAAAAAAGTTACGGCCATTTCATACTCTGAAATTAGCATCTTGTTCCCTTTTGCTTTTCCATTGACCTAACTCAAAAGCTGTGATCGAGGACAGTCAAAAGCCCATAACTTTCTTAAAAATTAAGAGAACTGAATGGAATTTCAGTTATTATAGATTGAAGCATTCTGAAACAAATATTAAACAATCTTGCTTGGATGACTTGAAATTAAAACATATAATTAGTTAGTTACCTAATTGTATCTAATTACAAAATTCAATTACAAGATCTAAACATCTATCCATTTCTTAAGAAAATGTTAACATTTTTTAATAGCCTGTGCCAAATAACATTCACACAAGAATTCACAATATAACATGATTTTTAAATCTCAGTCATGAATTTATAGGCCAAATGGAAGGAATTTTGTGTTTAATTCCCGTAAATTAATGGCCATTTAAATCATCTTGCGAGTGAGATTTGGTGGAATGCGATTGTTTGGAACATTGCGGTTGCGGTGAATTTAAACCCCATATCGGCAGGAAAAACACTGCTGGTTCGTATGGGGCCTGAATCACATTTTCATCGATGAAATTTGGATTAAAGTAATTCTAGGAAGCAGGTTTATATGTAAAATAGACTACTTACCTTATGTTTTGTCCCGTAAGTGAGATTCGTCCCGTTGTCGGCGTTGATGGCATTAAAAGTAGATTTTTTATTTTACTCCAGCAATTAAATTGTCCCACAGTTTGGTGTTTTTCTTTCCGAGAACGGCAGTCGGACCGATTTTTCAGCATCAGGAAGTAGCCTGAGAAAATATATTTCAGACAGGCAGGAGAAAACGGCATTTTAATCCCGCCCCCCCTCGCGCCCCCCCCCCCTCAAAGGCGCCAAAGTCTCCAACACGGCCAGTGACAGAACTGCAGCGCCGCTGAAGGTAAGTTTTGTAACATACCTACAAGATTAGAAAAAGAATGAATGGACACAGCCATTATCAGGCAACTGAACCATCTGACCAACAACTGGGGAGTGGACCTGAGCTACTAAATGTGCAGGAAGGAAATGCGGATGCTTGATTAAACTTGTAAACCAAAGTTGTAAAATGAACCCTAGTGTGTAGGATGGTGTTTGTATATGGCGCAGACTTGGTGGGCCGAAGGGCAGTTTCCTTAAAGTCTAAAGCCTTTTGTGATTTATTTGTCACCCTTTAGTCTTTTTTCCATCTCAAGCCTTTGTCCACCCATTTGCCAATCGTCGCCCCCACCCCGTACCAGTATCCACCTATCACTCACCATGCTTTGTTCAGTCCCCACCTCTTTTCTAGTCTTCCCCCACCAACAGCAATCAGTCTGAAGAAAGATCCCAACCCGAAACCTCATCCATCCATGTCCTCCAGATGATCAGCCATGATCATATTGAATGGCGGTGCAGGCTCGAAGGGCCGAATGGCCTACTCCTGCACCTAATTTCTATGTTTCTATGTTTCTATACTGCCTGACCTGCTGAGTTACTCCAGTGTACTCAGTGAGCTATCGTTTCCAATCTCCCATCGAAAATATGATAATAAAATCTTGGCTGATAACCACATACTGTAGTGCTGGAGATACAAACCTTTGGCCAAGGTAGTAAGTTCATACGTTCATATGTTCTAGAAGCAGAATTAGGCCATCAAGTCTACTCCACCATTTATTCATGGCTGATATATCTTTCCCTCTCAACCCAATTCTCTTGGCTTCACCCCATAAACCCTGACACAGTAAAGTGAGGTCCATTCTACCCTTTCAATGGATATATGCCCCAATAGACATTTTAGGTGAGGGGAAATATCCATGGAAATCCTAGCTAGTCTTGATCCGGACGTGGTGACGTTGCCTTGCAGCTGCGGCTCGCCTGCAGTCCGTCTTTGTCTGTTCTTTTCTTTTGTTTTCTTTTTGTCCCGTTTCAGTTTATTTTGGTTTGTTGGGTTGTGTTGTGTGTGTGTGTGGGGGGGGGGGGGGGGGGGGGGGGAGAAGCTTGTTTTTAGTCTCTTCCTTCGGGTGATGCGACCTTTCTTGTCGTATCCCCCGTCTCCATTGGAGGCCTAATGGTGGAGCTGGCGGCCTCCAACAGGGAAGAGACAAGGACTTTGGGACTTTTTCCTTCCATCCCAGTGAGGTGGTGCCTGGTGGACTCACTGTGGTGGATGTTAAAACTGTGTTGAGTGTGTGTTTTGTTATTTTATTCTATGTTATGACTGCAAGGTTACACCATTTTGTTGTACTGTAAATGTGCAATGACAATAAAGTTGAATCTAATCTAATCTAATCCCTCCTAAACTTCCAAAATGGTATTTGCATCAAAGATGCACAATTGGGCAACATGTGCAAAAAGAAGGAAGCACCAATGAATTTGTACAATATTGGCAGATTATAACATCAATCAGCTGTCCTTGACCTGCCTTAAACTCAAACAAGGGTTAAGTAACATAAAGACTATCCCACCTGCCCATTTAAACAGAACATCAGATTCTCATGGGTTAATTGTGGTTTTAACAACCCTAGATGTTTTTCATACTTTCCATTGTGGTTTCATCTGAGAATAACTGTGGAAGTACTTGCCCATGACTCAAGGTTTCTGCACAAATCAATTGCTCCTAGATATGAATGAAAAGGCCTTTTTCTTAAAACATACCAGGAGCAAAGAACATGGATCAATACAAACTGTAGGGATGGATAGAGAGAAGGGCTCTGAATAAGGGACCACACCAATTTGGTCTATTCAGAGAACCATATTTGAATAAAAGTAGAAAATGCTGGAAACACTCAACAGATAAGGCAGCATCTGTGGAAAGAGAAAAAGAATGAATAGTGTTAACAGATCAGCTCAACAATCTTAAATCAGAACACCTTTTAATTTTCACAGCATTTGCACTATCTGTCTTTCCTAAGGGAGACCCTCACTGAAGCTCATAAACTGTCCCAATCACAGTGATAGACTGGGACTGCTCTCCCAGACCAATGGAAGCAGCCAAATGATGAATATTTTTACGTCTGTGTTTTTTTCTCCCTGGCTATTACTGGAAATATTAACATCTTGTAAATGCCATCCATCATTGCATAAAGGACATCACTGAGGTTTTTTCTTCAACGAAAGCCAACAGCACTGCAGGGGCATTGAGGGGTTGTTCGGACGACCTTCTCACGGTATCACTGACTACACAAAAATTGCATTGCAGGCCAACTTGGTCAACGGATGAAACTGAAAGGGATTCCTTTCTCTTGACATCCAGCAAGCAAATATGTCATACAAGGCATTGGCCTGTGTCCGTCACTTACAAACAGTCCACTTTTCTAGCTGTCTTTTAGCCCATTAGGAAAAGTAAAGAGATGGGCACATATTTCCAAATCTACAATGTTCGCTCACTGGCAACATGGCCAGTTATGTAATTGCAATGGATGGAAACACAAGACGCTGCAGAGAGTGGTGGACTACGCACCAGTCCATCATGGACCCACCGTCCTCCCCACCATCAAAAGCATTCTCACGAGGCACTGCCTCAAGAAGGTGACATCTATTATCAAGTATACCCACAATTTGGGCTATGCCCTCTTCTTGCTGCTACCATCCTGGCAGGGTGTACAGAAGCGTGAAGTCTCCCACACCAGGTTCAGGAACAACTACTGTCCTGCATTGTCAAGTTATTGAACTAACCAGCACAACATCCTGTCCTTCCTGTCTACAGCTTTCTTCACCCCCTACCCCTGCCCTCCTCCCCCGAATCAGTTCAAAGAAGGGTCCCATCCAAAACGTCACCTATCCATATTCTCCAGAGCCGTTGCCTGACCTAAAGAAACTGCAAGAAATTGCAGAGAATTGCAGACATAGCCCAGAACTTCATGCAAATCAACCTCCATGGACTCCGTCTAAACTTCACACTGCCTTGGCAATGTCAGCAGCATAATCAAGGACCAGTCACACCCTGGTTATTCCTCTTCTCCCCTCTCACATCAGGCAAGAGGTGCAAAGTTTGAAAATGTATACCACCAGATTCTGAAACAGTTTCTTCCTGACATGGTGGCGCAGCGGTAGAGTTGTTGCCTAACAGTGAATGCAGCGCCAGTAAACTGAGTTCGATCCCAGCTACAGGTGCTGTCTGTACAGAGTTTGTACGTTAATAATAAATTTTACTTCGGAGTCACGTGAATGACTACGTGAAGAACCCGTCCAGCACACATGCGCGCCATGAGCGTTCACGCAGTGCAACAGCGACGAACGGGAGTACGGGCGCTCCCGCTACAAGACTGAAGGAACGGACTGTTAGGTAAGTACTTACCCACAGGTTCGAGTTTACAACTTATGGAAACTTGTAATTGCTAACCATGGATTTCCTAGGATACTTTATGGTAGACATCAACTTAAAAGACGCATACTATTCAGTACCCATTCATAAAGATTTTTGGAGATACCACAATTTACCTGGATGGGGTAAGTATGGCAGTATAAATTATTGACAATGGCTAATATGAGCCAAAACTGTTTCCAGATATTCAAACCAGCCCTAACACTATTAAGGAACATATCGTCATGGCATGTCTCTATGATAGCAGCTTTCCAGAGGGTGATAAAAACTGCCCAGGGTATCATTGGACTCCCCCTGCCCCCTCTGGAGGACATTTACCACTGCAGATGCCGTAGCAGGACCTGCAATATTGTGAAAGACATTACACATCCTTGTCACCACCTTTTCACACTGCTGCCCTCAGGAAAAAGGTACAGGTCGCTAAAGTCACGCACTGCCAGACTCATGAACAGCTTTTACCCATCAGCAATCTTGGAACTGAACTCTGTCTCGGGAGCGGGCTATGGAGAAGGAGGGGGGGGGGGGGGGGGGGGTGGGAGGGAGAGAGTGTAAATTTATGTAAATGTGAATCCATGGGTGGGTTTGGGGAGGGAGGGAGTGTAAAAAGTATGAGTATGTGAATGTTTGAAGTTCTTTTAAATGGAGAGACACAGTAATCTCGTTGTATGTGACACATGCAATGACAATAAAGCATTCTGATTATGATTCTGATTGACGACTGACAAATCCATGGGAATAGCTAATCAGCAGCATTAGTTAGCCTGGGCTCTGTCATACAATCCAGATAAATCTACGTTGACACCATCCACAACTATTGACTATCTGGTATGCAATTAACTCTATCCATTCATTTATAACATTGCAATAAGGAGAGTCAGTGTATGGCACAAACTGTAACAATTAATGGTAACAATCAACCAACCATTCAACAAGTGGCTAGAGTAATTGGGAGTTAGTAGCAGCAATACCTAGGGGGCGCTGTCCTGTGCACGGCTGCCCAGCCAGCAGCTGTCTGTCTCTTCATCTTTTTATTTTTATTTTAAGTTAGTTAAAGTGTTTTTTTGGAGCTCTAGACTTTTTTTATGTGGGGGGTGGGGAAGGGGGAAACTCCCTTTCAGGGTCCCTACCTGGTCGGAGAGGCGGCTTTTCTCCGGGCTGCAGCTTCGACCCGTCCTCACGGCCTACCAGCGGGCCTGGAGTGGCGTTTCAAAGGTCAAAGGTATTTTATTAGTCACATTCACATACACCGAGGTGTAGTGAAGTGAAATGCTTTTTGCCATTTTGCAGCACACAAAAAAAGAACACAGACATAACACCAATGAGAATCTTAAACACAAAGAACATCCCCCCACAATGGCTCCCACCATGAGGGAAGGCACAAAGTCCAGTCCCCAACCCCAGTTCACCCATTGGTCTCCAAATCTGAGGAAGGACATTATTGCCATAGAGGGAGTGCAGAGAAGGTTCACCAGACTGATTCCTGCGATGTCAGGACTGTCTTATGAAGAAAGACTGGATAGACTTGGTTTATACTCTCTAGAATTTAGGAGATTGAGAGGGGAGCTTATAGAAATTTACAAAATTCTTAAGGGGTTGGACAGTCTAGATGCAGGAAGATTGTTCCCGATGTTGGGGAAGTCCAGGACAAGGTGTCACAGCTTAAGAATAAGGGGGAAATCCTTTAAAACTGAGATGAGAAGAACTTTTTCACACAGAGAGTGGTGAATCTCTGGAACTCTCTGGCACAGAGGGTAGTCGAGGCCAGTTCATTGGCTATATTTAAGAGGGAGTTAGATGTGGCCCTTGTGGCTAAGGGGATCAGAGGGTATGGAGAGAAGGCAGGTACGGGATACTGAGTTGGATGATCAGCCATGATCATATTGAATGGCGGTGCAGGTTCGAAGGGCCGAATGGCCTACTCCTGCACCTAATTTCTATGTTTCTATGTTTCTATGTTACCTACCAGGTGAGCTAAATACTGTAAACAGACATAATAAACCAAAGTATTTGCTGAAATTACAAAGCAATATGGAACACCAGATATCGATTTCCTTGTATTTCAATTGAATCACCACGTACCGATGTATGTCGCATGAAACCACACTTTGATGCAGCGGCAATTAATACATTCCCGCTGAACTAGGGGGGTGGGGGGGAGGGAATCTAATCTCTATGTTCTCCCCTTTTTTCTACCTCATAAGTCAGGTACTACGGCCTCATCAGTCGGGTACTATGCAAACCCACAGTCATAGTTCCCAGTGGTCCTCGACATGGTCATCAAAACCCTAATGATTTCCCAATAGCCCAGACTTATCAACTCACCCAGTTTCAGGCATAAGCCACCCATGCCACGATAAATTAAACTACTAGGTTGCAGATTTGAAAAGACCATTACTGGGACTGGGTTGCAGAATTGGGAAGACCACTGCTGGGCCTGGATTGTCAAACAGCACTATCGACATGATGATAGCATCCCATCGCACATCCATACTTGGCGAACGTCAAGAAGTGGGAAGATGCTATTCAAATACAGGAACTACATATTCAACTACAACAAAACCTGTACTGAAGTTCCTGGCAGGTCTTCACCACAATGAAGGACTCAGCTACTGCGCCATCAACACAGCCACAAGTACTCTGTCAGCCTACTTAAACTCGGGCACCAGGACAACAGGCCACAGGGTACCACCCGCTGGTGACCAAACTCAGGAGAGGCATATTCAACTATAATCCCCCAGACCTAGGTACACCCAAATCTGGGATGTCAGTGTGGTCCTGCCGTACCTTAGGGGATGGTCACCAGCCAGGTCCCTCACCCTGGAACAGCCCACCCTGAAGACAGTCATGCTGATGGCCTTGTCTCAGCACAAAGAGTCCAGTTCCTACATCTACTACGATTGGACAATAGGGTTATAACACCAGACCGTGTTACATTTACCATTTAGGGGCTGGTCAAATAGAGCAGACCAGGAACATCAGGTCTAGTCATGGAATTCCGGGCATACCCACCTGAACCACGGTTATGTGTCATGACCCACTTATTGAACTACATCGACACAATAAGAAATCCTCGAAGGAGAGAAAAAGCCTTATGGGTCAGCCACAAGAAACCTTATGGTCGGGTGACGAGCCAAACTATCTCAAGTGGCTCAAGGAGCTACTGGGAGTTGCTGGAGTAAATACTAACATGTATAAATCTTACTCCACCAGGGCAGCATCCACATCGGTGACTAAGAGGATGGACTGCCTATGGACCACATCCTGGCTACAGCGGGGTGGTCTAGGGAGTATACGTTCCAAACTTTTATAGCAAGCCGCTGGCAGAACCTGTATCATTTGCAGAAAAAGTATTAGAATCTGCAAAAAATATATAATTTAAGCCCGGGGGAGCATTTGGTCTTGTTATTGTTAATAACACCATTATTGTTTTACAAACAGATTCATAGTTGATTACGATATAACATACTTCCTCCCTCGAATGACTTCGGCAGCGAGTGAAGTATAAACTGTTACACGGTTTGAAATCACAGAGCTTTAAAATCTTCACGTAGTCACTCACGTGACTCCGAAGTAAAATAGTAAGATTAAATGCGAACTTACCAGTTTGAAGTTTGATCTGTATTTTACGAGGAGTTACGATGAGGGATTACGTGCCCTCCGCTCCCACCCTCAATTATAGAGATCATCTGGTAACTTAGTTCTCCTTGTCTTTACTATGTTTATTCAATTATTGTGTTGTTTCTGTGATTCCACACCGCTGCTTTGAAGTATGTCGCGCATGCATGCTGGACGGGTTCTTCACGTAATCCCTCATCGTAACTCCTCATAAAATACAGATCAAACTTCAAACTGGTAAGTTCTCGTTTAATCTTACTATTAAACAGAACTAAACTAAACTAATTTAAACAAAACAATGCTGAGAATTATATTCTGTATGATGTATCTTCCCCTCTGAGAACGTTTTCAACCAGAGAGTTGGGAATCTGTTGAATTCTCTGCCTCTAAAGGAAGTGGAGGCCGATTTTCTGGATGCTTTCAAGAGAGAGTTTGATCGAGCTTTTAAAGATAGCGGAGTCAAGGAATATGGGAAGAAGGCCAGAAACGTGGTACTGATTGGGGATGATCAGCCATGATCACAGTGAATGGCGGTGCTGGCTTGAAGGGCCGAATGGCCTACACCTGCCCCTATTGTCTATTGTCTATTGTCTATTGCATGTCTTTGGTATGTGGGCGGAAACTGAAGCACCTAGAGAAAACCCATGCAGTCACAGAGAGAACATATAAACTCCGCACAGACAACACCCAAGGTCAGGATCAAACTCGTGTCTCATGTGTTGTGGGGCAGCAGCTCTACTGTTCTACTATACCGCTCTACCAAAGATGTTAACACACATAAATATATATTAATTCCCAAAGCCTGATAGGATCTATTCCAGGATGTTATGGCAAACAGTCTTGGTCCCATGTTCCCTTTATGTTTCTATATATTACTAGACAAAGTGGGACCTGTTGGGTCCCAGCATCACACAGGACGGCTGATCACCAAAGCAATATTCCACCCCTCCACCAATTCCAATATTGCTCACCAGTCAGGGGGGGGGGGGGGTGCTTCCTGTTGTGCTAGTATGGGTATTGCGGGCAGAAGGTACTGGTTTCCAGAGGGCTAGTATAGACAGTGGGCCGAATGGATTCTTGGGCTGGCATCCAACTGTTGCAACGATTTTAAAAGCCAAGCCAAGGCAAACAATTTGGCTGCAGCCACCCGGCATCCAAAATTCATTTTGTGAACACAAACTTGTTAAAAAGGAGAGGCAAACAATTGGGCTGCAGCCACCCGACAACCAAAATTCATTTTGTGAACACAAACTTGTTAAAAAGGAGAGGCAAACAATTGGGCTGCAGTCACCTGACAACCAAAATTCATTTTGTGAATGCAAACTTTAAAAAAAAAGGCGAGGCAAACAATTGGGCTGCAGCCACCCGACAACCAAAATTCATTTTGTGAACACAAACATGTTAAAAAAGGCAAGGCAAGCAATTGGGCTGCAGCCACCTGACAACCAAAATTCATTTTGTGAACACAAATTTGTTAAAAAAAAAGGCGAGGCAAACCATTGGGCTGCAGCCACCCGACAACCAAAATTCATTTTGTGAACACAAACTTTTCAAAAAGGCGAGGCAAACAATTTCGCTGCAGCCACCTTAGAGCCGCATCGAAGGGACTCACCCAGGAGTAGACGTGCGTTCAGTGTTATTCGCAGCTCAGAGAGCCGTGACCCTTTCACTTCCTGGGTCTGGCAGAGACTGTGTGAGGCACCACACTTCTGGGTTCTATAGTCCCTCCCCCTGCCGCCAGCGGGGGCAGCAGAGAGAATGGGGATTTTTTTAGAAACATTAATATCTCTCTGATTTTTCATCGATGGGAAAAATTCTCTGGTCCCGAAAGGCGGAGGGGGGCTCTGAGCGAGGTGGCCAAAAATGACGGCCGTAGGTGGCGGCGTTCTGTCGGAAATCGCAGCACAGTGAACCAAAAGCGGTCAAGATCAGAGTTTTAGTAATATAGATGGGACTGGAAAAGGAATAAAGCATGTGAGTGAGATTTTGTCATCTGGGCAATTATATTATTGCGCTGTTGTGCTGTTGTGCATTGTCTTGTCCAATGTATGAACTTCTGAACCTTTCCTATAATTTATCTTAGGTTCTGCTTATGTAAGATAACGTACTTAGTTCACTATATCAATGCGTGTGGATACCAGCATTTCTAATTGTGTTGGTTTTGTGTAAACTGATTGATGAGATCAAATATGCTTTAACGTCATAGAGTTGGCCTGTGAAACAAGTGGCCTTTGTGGGAAATTGCAGCTAAGTCTGTATTCACAGGGAAATGTATGTAAACAGATGCTGAAAAAAATTGGTGTCTGAGCCTGAGATAACGGAGGAATGTTCTTTGGCATCCTTGAGCAAAGATAACCATGAATGAAATTAGAAAAGGTTTAGCAACATGATTTAACCACCTATATTATTTAGCGGTGTAAGATCAGTTTTACAACATGCCTGTTCTTCAGATGAAGTATCGATAATTTGTTCTTAATCTATACAGTACTATGAATTTCTATGAGTTCATTTCTACTCGCTGAAGTTACTGATTTTACGGGCAGCAACTTGTGGAGATGGTGATCAGTTACTTTGAAAGGTGGAGTCTCATAAATGTTGTCATTCCCTGGTATGAGCAGCTTTGCAAAGTCTGTGTAGGAAGGAACTGCAGATATTGTTACGCTGAAGATAGACACAAAATGCTGGAGTAACTCAACGGGACAGGCAGCATCTCTGAGGAGAAGGATTGGGTGATGTTTCTGGTTGAGGCCGAAACGACCCGAAACGTCACCCATTACTTCTCTACAGTGAAGCTGCCTGTTCCGTTGCAAAGTGTGAGGTTGATTTGAAAGTAAACCAAGTTCTACCTCAGTGCCGTTCTTATGCAAGGGGCTAAACTGTGTTTGTGGAAAGAAAAAAATAGCACTGAGAGCTTTTATTGTCCCAGATGGTGGAAAGGAATAAAAGCCCTGGCAGGATATTTAATAGCGAGCAAGCCTCCCCAAAACAAAAACTTTTCTTTCTTGACAGTGAGTATGAAGTCTGAGCTAAAAGTCTTCTTCTATGAAGAAGAAGTTGGGATATTTCCAGTAAGTGGGGTTTTTGTCCAGCCAATAATTTCTTGAACCTCGGAAGGTCAGAAGAAATATTTGAGAACAAATATAATTGCAAATAACAAATGAATTGCCCTCAATTCAGGCTGTTAGTTATTTTACTGCTCTATTATAGCCAAGAGGAATGTTGCCCAGTACTTTATTCCTAAAACATACACAGGTTTAGCGTAAGAGATTGCAAGCTAGGATAAGCCTATAGTAATGAACACTGAGGGACCAAGTTCTCTCATGTGAGTTTCTAACTATTGAATTACCATCAGCTCTGCAGGCCAGTGTCCAAATCCCATGTGGGCACAATAACCTCCTTCTTCTTCCAGTTTCATTGAATTAATTCTGGCACACTATTTAAAACAATCGCTTTGGAATTAATTTCAAGCTAAATATTATATTTTTTCTCAAAACTAAACATGGTTTTAATAAGAATATAGGAACACTGAAATCAATTGTTCCTCCTCTGCCGTTGGATGAAATCAAGCTGATCATTTACTTTTGGTCACTTTCCTGCACTAACCCCTTTCTGCTGATTTTATGACCATCAATGAGGACATCCCCACCTGTTGCCCATTGAACTGCACTGCTACAAACCAGCATTATTTTGTTTCCTGAACTTTTCTCTAGCATAGCACTTTCTTGATTTTTTATTAGTTGTAGTATGAATTAGTTTCCAACCTACCATTCCCACTTCCACATCATGAGTATAGGAACAGGGAGGTTCTACTGCAGCTGTACAGGGTATTGGTGAGACCTGGAGTATTGTGTACAGTTTTGGTCTCCAAATCTGAGGAAAAACATTCTTGCTATAGAGGGAGTACAGAGAAGGTTCACCAGACTGATTACTGGGATGTCAGGACTTTCATATGAAGAAAGACTGGATAGACTCAGCTTGTACTCGCTAGAATTTGGAAGATTGAGGGGGGATCTTATAGAAACTTACAACATTTTTAAGGGGTTGGACAGGCTTGATGCAGGATGATTGTTCCCGATGTTGGGGAAGTCCAGGACAAGGGGTCACAGTTTAAGGATAAAGGGGAAATCCTTTAGGACCGAGGTGAGAAAAACACCTATAGGATGTCTGCCACAGGGTGAGGCCAGTTCATTGGCTATATTTAAGAGGGAGTTTGATGTGGCCCTTGTGGCTAAAGGGATCATGGGGTATGGAGAGAAGGCAGGTACAGGATACTGAGTTGGATGATCAGCCATGATCATATTGAATTGCGGTGCAGGCTCGAAGGGTCGAATGGCCTACTCCTGCACCTATTTTCTATGTTTCTAAGTTTCTATCACCCTATCCACCATATCCACAACCCCACGGCAACCAGTCCTCTCTCCCTCTACCAACACATGAAATTTAAGAATGATTTAATTAAAAAATCCCAAACAATTGTAATTGAGCTGGGTCGAAGGCATGAAAATTCTCCAATGAATGCAGGTAAATTGAGCAAATAGTGTCACGGTGGCACAGCAGTAGAGTTGCTGCCTGAGACCCGGGTTCAATCCAGACTACAGTTACTGTCTGTATGGAGTTTATATGTTCTCCCCATGACCTGCATGGGTTTGCTCTGGGTGCTCCGGATTCTTCCCACACTCCAAAGATGTACAGGTTTGTAGGTTAATTGGCTTCGGTAACATAGCAAATTGTCTCGAGCATTAGGATATGTGCGGGGTCACTGGTCGGTGCAGATTCAGTGGGCCAAAGGACCTGTTTCATGCTGTATCTCTAAACTAAATACAACTAAACTAAAATAAAATAAACTAAACTAAAATAAACTAAAATAAAATAAAATGAACATCCTTCTGGGCAATGCACTCTGGGAGAGGTGTGAGGTGGGGTCGTTGTCTGAATCTCTTCTGGCTCCATTAAATCTTTATTCTATAAAACAGTAACAGAACCAGTTCCTTTGTAATGTAACCCCTGCTGATCATCAATGGAGTGTAAGTGTAAGTGTAACTTTCAACACATCTTCACCCTGGTACAAACCTGCACTTCGTAAACTGAAACAGACTGGTCGCCGACTTGAACGACTCACAAAGAAATCATCTCTCACAGTCCACCTTGAAGCTTACAAACTCCACCTCACTGACTACAAAGATGCTCTCATTGCTGCAAAATCTGCCTACCTCTCCTCCATATTCACCGACCCCTGCCTAAACCACAGAACCCTCTTCTCCACAGTGGGCAACCTCCTCAAGCCTCGAGCCAACACTCTCCCTACCTCTACTCCGGATCTCTGCAACTCATTCCTCCACTTTTTCGCTGATAAAATCAGCACCATCTATCAATCTTTATCCCCTGTACCCGACTCCCCAGCATCTACTCCACCACCTACCAAGGCCCCTCCATTCAACATCTCCACTGACCCCCTTACCCCTCCTCCACACTGCTTCCTCTCCCAGTTTGACCTGGTCACCCCTACTGAAATCTCCAAAATCATCAGCTCTTCCAAACCCACTACCTGCTCCCTCGACCCTCTCCCCACTCCCCTGCTGAAGTCCTGCCTCCCCGTTCTCTGCCCCTACCTCACTAATCTCTTCAACTCCTCATTGTCCCAAGAAATTGTCCCTTCCGCTTTTAAAACTGCTGCTGTTACACCAATCTTAAAGAAACCTGGTCTTGATCCCTCCTCTCTCATTAACTACCGCCCAATCTCAAACTTCCCCTTTCTTTCAAAAACCCTGGAGCGTATCGTTGCATCGCAACTTCATTCCCACCTCCTTGCGTATAACCTACTTGAACCCCTCCAATCTGGCTTTCGCCCCCTCCATAGCACAGAAACTGCTCTCCTCAAAGTCCTCAATGACCTCCTCACCTCTGCTGACACTGGTTCCCTCAACATCCTCATCCTCCTCGACCTGAGCGCAGCCTTCAATACAGTGAACCATAACATCCTGCTCACCAGACTCAAAGACCTCGGCATTAAAGGCTCTGCACTCAGCTGGCTCCGTTCCTACCTTTCCAACAGATCCCACTTCATCTCTCTCCACAACCACACCTCTGCTACAGCCACAGTCACTCAAGGCGTTCCCCAAGGCTCCGTACTCGGCCCCCTCCTCTTCATCATCTACATCCTCCCCCTTGGTCAGATACTCCGCCACTTCAACCTGGACATCCACTGTTACGCTGATGACACCCAGATCTACCTTGGCACCAAAACCCCCCACAACCCCCCCTCTCTCATATCAACTCCTGTTTGTCAGCTATAAAAACCTGGATGCAACATAATTTCCTCAAACTCAACAGCGATAAGACAGAATTCCTCCTCATAGGCTCCAAAGCCACACTCAGCAAAATCAATAACCCCACTCTCACCATCAACGGCACCACTGTCTCCCCATCTCCCCAGGCCCGCAACTTTGGCGTGATCTTTGATTCCACCCTCTCCCTTGAGCCTCACATCCGCCATGTCATTAAAACCTCCTTCTTTCATCTCCGCAACATCGCCTAACGCAGACCCTCTCTCACACCGCCCGCTGCTGAAAGACTCATCCATGCCTTCATCTCCTCCCGACTGGACTATTGCAACTCACTTCTCCTTGGCATCAGCTCCACCTACATCAACTGACTCCAACTGGTCCAGAACGCAGCCGCCCGACTCATCACCCACACCAAATCCTGGCATGACATCACTCCAGTCCTCAAACAACTTCACTGGCTTCCCATCTCCCACCGGATCACCTACAAAATCCTGATCCTCACCTACAAAGCCTGGCCCCCTCATATCTCACTGACCTCCTCTCCCCCTACCAACCCTCACGGTCCCTCAGATCCACATTAGCCGGTCTCCTCTCGATCCGCAAGTCCAACCTCCGCAGTTTTGGGGACAGAGCCTTCTCCAGGGCAGCTCCCAGGCTCTGGAACTCCTTCCCCCAACTGATCCGCAATTCCGTGTCCCTCACCATCTTCCAGTCCCACCTCAAGACCCATCTCTTCACCTCTGCCTATCCTTAGCCCCACATCCCCCTCCCTTTTCATCTGTGCATTAATTGCCTCATATTGTGTTTTGAATTGAATTCTGTCTTTACTTTGTGTACTAGTCATGTCTCTACTATTTATTTCATTCCCCTTACATGTTTTTCCTCTACCTGCTAAATATTTGTAAAGTGTCCTTGAGACTCTTGAAAGGCGCCCATAAATAAAATGTATTATTATTATTATTATTAAGAAGGGCATGAATAGTCATGAACTCTTTCCTAGGAGAATAGAGTCTAAAACTAGAGGGCACAGGTTTTTGTGAGAAGGTGGAAAGATTTAAAGAGGATCTGAGGGCCATTTTTTTTCTAAAGTGTAATGGCTGGTTTGCGTGAACTCGGTGGGCCGAATGGACTGATTCCATGCTGTATCTAAATTCATAATGACATAACATTATGCGAGGGCTTGGCAGGTGGATGCTGTGAAGATGATTCCTTTGGTGTGGTAATTTATACCCAAGGTAAACGATAAAAAGTAAAAGTTCATCCATTTATAACACAAACGAGGAAGATATTATTATTTCAGGAAGCTGAAATTCACTACCCCATGCAATAGAACTGAGCTATTAAATATTCAAAGCACAGCTAAATTGATTTCTAGTGTATAGAATATTAAAGGATCACAGAGATAATACAGAAAATGGGATTGTATTGAATGGTGGAGTAAACTGAAGGAGGCAGTATGGCAAACACCTGGTGCAGGAAGGAACTGCAGACTGAAGTCGTGTCTCGACCTGAAACGTCACCCATTTCTGCTCTCCAGAGATGTTGCCTGTCCCCCTGAGTTACTCCAGCATTTTGTGTCTCTCTTTGACAACCCCCTGGTCTATATTATTAAGAAATGCTGCACAGAATTAAGCGTAAATTCTGATCTAAAATCAATCTTCCAAAATTCTATAGATTCTGAAACAGTCCCCACTTTCTCAAAATGAAAAGTAACAAATGTAACCCAGTAAATTAAGTGAAGATGGACTGAAAATGAGAAACTACAATACTGTTAATCTGATATCCATGGTAGGGAAAACTGCTGGAATCTAGTATTAAATTAGTGGAAGTGGTAACACTGAGAAAAATATTAATAACATTGGCAGAGCCCACATGATTTATAAAAGGAATATCATTATTAATAAATCTGATGTTTTATGGGTACCCGTACGTGACGTCGAAGGATGAGAAACTGAAGCAAAGAAGTGGAAGCCAAATAACTGAATGGAAATGAAGATGAAATGCCAAATAACCGAAAGTGTACGAGGCCAAAAAGCCGACTAACTGAAAGAGCGGGACGCCTTAAAGCAAACTAACCGAAAGGGTGGGACGTCTAAAAGCAAACTCACCAAAAGGCCGCTATGCCGAAACGGCAACCCACCGAAAGGCGTAAATCGCTTTTAAAACATGGGGGGGGGGGGGGACATAAATTCCTGGTGGGCCGATGATAAGTGTGCATGACACCAATACATTTTATCTCCTCCCACTCCCCCTCCCCTGACAACAAGAAGCCGTTTTATTTATTGTTTAAACACAGTAATGCCGTCTGGTTGCCTGTATAACGCACACAATCTCCCATGCTCAAAACGCCAGATAACCTGTAATCTGTTTTAACCGAAGATGGACACAAAAAGCCAGAATAACTCAGCGGAACAGGCAACATATCTGGAGAGAAGGCATGGGTGGCATTTTGGGTCGAGACCATTCTTCAGACCTGAATGGTTTCAGCCGATTAAATGAGACAACTGTCACACCAAAGATGGACACAAAATGCTGGAGTGACTCAGTGGGACAGGCAGCATCTCTGGAAAGAAGGAATGGGTGGCGTTTCGGGTTGAGACCCATCAGACTCAGTCTTCAGGTGTGAAAAATAGTATCGGCAGAGCGGCCTTTCGGTGAGTTGGCTTGTAGGCGACGCAGCCTTTCGGTGAGTTGGAGTTTTGGCATAGCAGCCTTTCAGTGAGTTTTATTTTAGGCGTCCGAGTGGTCCCACCCTTTCAGTTAGTTGGCTTTTCGGCCTAGTTTTTGGTTATTTGGCTTTTCGTCTTCCTTTCTGTTTGGTTATTTGGCTTCCACTTCTTTGCTTCTGCTTCTTGTCCTTCAATGTCATGTCTGCACACATTTCTTGTGGCTGTGACTGAAAAGGTAGTGAATTTGGACTTTTAGAAGCCTTTTATAAGGTGCCATACACTACGTAATTAAAGAAAGAGCATGTGAGATCGGAAGTTAGATATTGATGCAGATTGGGAATTGATTAATGCTTAAAAAAACAGAAAGCAAGAATAATCTGACATTTGGGAATATAGGTTTAAGGTGAGGGGGGAAAGATTTAATAGGAACCTGAGGGGGTAACTTTTCACACAGAGGGTGGTGGGTTTATGAAATGAGCTGCCGGAGGAGGTAGTTTGAGGGAGGTAGTATTGCAACATTTAAGAAACATTTGGACAAATGCTTGAATAGGGCAGGTTTATAGGGAAATGGGTCAAAATCAGCAGGTGGGACTAGTGTAGATTGGACGTTGGGCGGTGTGGTCAATTTGGGCCTGTTTACACATGGTATAACTCTATGTGTCACAGTCTGCCCTCTCCTCATTCTCATCCACTTCACCTCCCAGTACTTTTCCACCGGTCCCTCCTTCTCCTCACCTGCCTGCCTGCCACTCCCCTCTCATCAGCCCAACTCTCCTCACCTGTTGCACTCAGTTGCCTCTAATCACCTTTTAACCCGGTATATAGACTCTCCTCACCGTTCACACTGTGCCAGATTGTTCTCAGCATTCATGCAAGACTCTCCAGCGATTTCCCCACTGCCTACACGGATTCGAACCTGCCTGCCCCTGACCATTCCGTCCTGTCGTCTTCCCGGATATCACCTCAGCCTTCTGTACCCGACCTGCCTGGCTTCGACTCTCCTTTCGTCTGTCCCTCGCTGGTTTGTTTGCATCGTGTGTTGGATCTCCTGGTTACCGGACCTTCCGCTACCCCGACTACGTCTCCTGCCTGCCCCCCTTCGGAACCCTCGCTCAATCCTGAGCCTCTGTGTGAGTACGGTGTACCCATTCCTGTGTTACAGTATCGTAATAAAGTTCATTACCAATTATACCTGCCTGATTCTGTGCTGCTATTGGGTCCAAGCTATACCTGTTACACTATGACTATTTTTTAGTCAGGAAGCCATCACTAATGAGATGTCACAGGGATCAGGTCTTGGTCACAACTTCCGGCAATCTATACGATTAATGTTTGAGGGGACCCAATATGACATTTTAATGTGTCAGAAGGAACTGCAGATGCTCGTTTAAACCAAAGATAGACACAAAAAGCTGGAATAACTCAGCGGTACAGATACCATCTTTGGAGAAAAGGAATAGGTGATATTTTGGCTTGAGACCCTTCTTCAGACCTTTATCTTATCTCTTAATGTATCTTAAGTTTGCAGCAGATAAAAGGCTAGATCGCAGTAAGTGTTGTGAGGAGGATGCAGAGAGGCTTTTTACGTGGCATAAATAGACTTGATAAATAATCAAGAACATGGTAAATAGAATGAAATGTGCAATCTGGCAGAAAAAAAAGCAGCAAATTGGTGTGTTAATTGAATAGTGAGAGATGCAAGGTCTTGGTGTTCAGATGGTCCTGCATATCCTTGTACACAAACAATGAATAACAAGCAGGTATTACAAATAATTACAAAGCAAACAATATTGGTGAGACCAAATCTGGAGTATGGTGTACAATTTTGGTCGCCCAATTATAGGAAGGATGTCAACAAAATGGAGAGAGTACCGAGGAGATTTATTAGAATGTTGCCTGGGTTCCAACAACTAAGTTACAGAGATAGGTTGAATAAGTTAGGTCTTTATTCTCTGGAGCGCAGAAGGTTAAGGGGGGACCTGATAGAGGTCTTTAAAATGATGAGAGGGATAGACAGAGTTGATGTGGACAAGCTTTTCCCACTGAGAGTAGGGAAGATTCAAACATGAGGACAACTTCAGAATTAAGGGACAGAAGTTTAGGGGTAACATGAGGGGGAACTTCTTTACGCAGAGAGTGGTGGCGGTGTGGAATGAGCTTCCAGTGGAAGTGGTGGAGGCAGGTTCGTTGGTATCATTTAAAAATAAATTGGATAGGCATATGGATGAGAAGGGAATGGAGGGTTATGGTATGAGTGCAGGCAGGTGGGACTAAGGGAAAAAAAAGTTGTTCGGCACGGACTTGTAGGGCCGAGATGGCCTGTTTCCCTGCTGTAATTGTTATATGGTTATATGGTTAATATATTAGTTTAGTTTATTGTCACTTATCAAGGTACAGTGAAAAGCTTTTGTTGCATGCTATCCAGTCAGCAGATAGACAATACATAATTACAAACAAGTGTACGGGATAGATGATGAGGGGAATAACATTTAGTGCAAGATAGTCCAGTAATTAAGTCCCAATTTAAGATAGTCCAAAGGTCACCAATGAGGTAGATAGTAGCTCAGGATCACTCTCTAGGGGTTTATGTGAAAACAGAGAGAAAATGAGAAGTTACAATCCATGGTCTGGAAAACTGCTGGAATCTAGTATTAAGTTGGTGGAAGTGATAGCAAAGCACTGAGACGTCAGGGCTCTATTAAGAATTCCAAAGGGAACTCTTTGGAACTCTCAACTTAATAGGGCTCTGAAGGCTCAGTTACTAAATATATTTGAGACAGAGATGGATAGATTGTTGGATACTAAGGAGCCAAGGGATACAAAGTTAGTGGAGTTAAACGCCATAGTCATAAAACACAAAAACAGGTCAGTTGGTTCACATCAACCACAAGAACCCACTTATATTTATCCCATTTAAATCTCATGATGTTCCCATCATCTAGCCTCAGATTCTATCACATCCTCAGAAGGCCAAGGAAATTTGGCATGTATTCAATAATTCCTACTAATTTCTATGGACGCACCACAGAAAGCATTCTATCCAGATGTATCGCAGCTTGGCATGGTAACAGCTCTGCCAAAAGCCACTAGAAATTGCAGAGAGTTGTGAATTCGTCCCCTTCATCACTATCAGTTCTCTCCATTTACTCGATCTACACTTCATGCTGCCTCTGTCAAGCAGTCAACATAATCAAGGACTACTCACATCCTGGTGACTCTCTCCTCCCTTCTCTTGTTGGGCAGAAGATACAAAGGCTTGAAATCCTCCTCCCATCTTTTTTTCAACCTGTGCAGGCACCTTCAGAAATCTTTGGACATAGTTTTTTAGTTTCAGTTTAATTTTGTAGTTTAGTTTATTGCCACATGTTTCAAGATACAGTGAAAAGCTTTTGTCGTGTGCTAACCAGTCAGTGGAAAGACAATACGTCAATGCATTCGAGACGTCCACAAAGGTCCTCGAGTTCCTCGATACTCCCTTGGGCACTATTATTGATGGAATATGACCTAAACATTATTAGTTCTCCCAAAGTCCATCATCTTGTTCTTGTCTGGTTTAAATGCCATAACTCTGACCTTCTTACCAACCATTCAATATTATTATGTAGTCTATGATTATCCTCTTTGGAATTCAACAATGCCCAGCAATCTTTGTGACATTGGCAAACTTACTGATAATACCTCTTACATTCAGACAAAAGAAGAGCTGCAAATGAGTAAATATCCTCCCTGGGCATTTTGCCCTGAAACATATGGTGAGAAGTAGGCCTGTGATTGTGGGATAACTCTGCATTCTCACTGAGTAATTATGTCAAGTGGTTTATATCAACGTGGGAAGAGAATGTAGGAGTTTATGGAATTCTGATTGATGACATTAATAGGAAACACATAGAGCTGCAAGGATGATTGAGCACAACTCAGTATTATATAATCTGGGAACACAGCCTCTGAACCCTATAACAACAAGCACCAATCTCCACCTAACACTAAGATGGCACCAAATGATGTGGTTATTTGCATGTTAGCCATGGCAGATCTCCATGAATCTTCTTCTACTCATCTATGGTATGACTGCCCTGGCATCAGTCTGAAGAAGGGTCTTGACCTGAAACGTCACCCATTCCTTCTCTCCAGAGATGCTGCCTGTCCCATTGAGTTGCTCCAGCATTTTATGTCTACCTTATGGTATGACATATCTGAATAGCACGCACAACAAAGTTTAGTAACACAGAACTGCTGATGTTGGCTTACACAAAAGGACACAATGTGCTGGAGTAACTCAGCTTCAGCAATTCCTCGTTTCTGAACTTTTGTTTTGAATAGCTCGGGGGGACAGGCAGCACCTCTAGGGAACATGGGTGGGGGTTGTTTGAATGTCAGGGGCTTTTTTTTGAGTGATTGGTTTGGGGGGGGGTGGGGGGGTTGGGGGGAGAAAGCTGGAAGAGAAGAGAGGCAGGAAAAACAGTGCCTGGTATTAGTTGGACACAGGCAATCGGGTTTTTTTTTTTTTTGCAACTGCGGATGCTTGGAACAAAGGCCAGTGATAAAAACAGGATTCGGAGATTGATGGATTGATGATTTTTAAATCGTGAAGCCAGTGGAAAGAATGTAGGAGGGGGAGTGGAGGATAGAAGTAAGTGTGAGTCCAGCTGGGGCACAGGGAGGAGGGGGAGAAAGGGGGTGTGGGGGAGAACGGGATGTGCGGGGCAGAAAGTGGTAGAGGTGGAGTGTTAAAGATAACTTAAAGTTAGAGATTTCTTTCACTGTATCTCAGCATATGTTACAATAGTAAACCAATACCAGTCCCAATACCCAAATTGTTATTGTATCTAACAGTTAGGATCTCAGCAACATCCTTGTCATCTTCTTCTTGCGTGTGGCGTGCACAGCCTAAAGTTGTAGGTCTAGTTGTTCTATTTGATCTTTTGTATGCGCCCGTCGGGTTGATTGTATTAGTCGAAACAGGGTGGACCATGAGAAGGTTGCAATCTCCCACCTCATCCTTGTCATACACTACAGGCTTCCAACAACAAAAACAGCCCTCCATCCTCACTCTCTGCCTCCTACTCATTTTGAATACACTTTTTCAACTTGCCCTGCATTTTATGGGCTCCAATCCTTTGGATCATTGTCAAAGTCATATAGACTCAATCACAGCGCTGCTCTCATCAATAGATTATGCTACTACTTTGAAAAATGAATCAAATTGATCAGATGTGATCTCTTCTGAACAAAACTATGTTGAGTATCTTTGAATCCATGCCTTTCTAGGTCCAGATTTTGTCCTTCAGAATTTGTACCATTAACTTACCCATTGTACAATTAGGTGGCGCAGCGTTAGAGTTGCTGCCTTACAGCCAGAGACTCGGGTTCGATGCTGACTACCGGTGCCGTTTGTATGCAGTTTGTACGCTCTCCCCATGACCTGCGTGGGTTTTCTCCGAGATCTTCAGTTTCATCCCACACTACAAAGACGTACAGGTATGCAGGTTAATTGGCTTGGTATAAGTGTAAATTGGCCCTAGTGTGTAGGATAACATTAATGTGTGGGGATTGCTGGTCGGTGCGGACTCGGTGGGCCGAAGGGCCTGTTTCTGCGCTGTGTATTTAAACTAAACTAAACTTCCCTGTCACTTACATTTGGCTCGCCTGCTTGTCACCACTGCCCTTCTTGAATAAAGGTGTTACATTGCCATCTGTCATCTCACGTGGTCAACAATGATTTAAAAATGTCTACCAAATTCCCATCAGTCTCCTCCTTTGCCTCCCATTGTACCATGTGACATATTAATCCCTTGGCATTTTACCCCTTTTAAATCCACTAAGACATCTAATAACCTCTAATTTTTATGATAGAGATGTTCTAGATTGCTAAATTCTGATGAAGGCACTCCAACTTAAAACCTTGGCTCTATTTCCCTTTCCACAAATCTTGCCTGACCTGCTGATTATTTCCAGCATTTCCTATTTCTGTTTTAGATTTCCAACATCTGCATTTTTGTTTCTGATTTTCACTTTCTAGGATTTCACCATTTCCCCAAATACAACGTCCACTAGCACATTGGTGTATATGACTGAAACATTAAGTGTTTGGGAAAAGGTGAGCAACTGGACAGTTTTCTTGTTAGAGACCTGGAAGCGCTGAAGGCTAATGTGTGTATACCCATAGTCTCTTCGCAGTGGTAGGGGAGTTTAAAACTAGAGGGCTTAGGGTTTTAGGTGAGAGGGGACATATTTAACGGATGCCTGCGGAGCAGCTTTTTCATACAGAGGATGGTGCTAAAAGCTGACAGAGGAAGTGGCAGAGTTAGATACAATTCCGATATTTAAGAGACATTTGCACAACTATATGTTTAGGAAAGTGTTGGAGAGACATTGGCAAGTTACAGGCAAGTGGGACAAGCTCAGGCAGGCAACTTTCTCATCAATACTCAATATATGCAAAAAATCTAAATTCACTCAAAGTCATGGCCAGCTCTAAAGGGCCGGTGACTAGGCGGGGTGTCGCCACATGGTCGCCGGGGTGTTGCCTGTATGATCGTGAGTAGTCTCCTCAGTCGCTCAAAGAGTTGTAGCGTTTTCCTGGTTGCCACTGGATTTTGAAACATTCAAAACGTTTTGGCAACGGTGGGCGACTGTGGGCTTGTCATAGCTTGTCTTCTCCTGACGTAGGTGCTGTCGTAAGTTCTCGCCAGGATGATGTAGGTTGTGGCCAGGTGACGTAGGTTGGTGCCAGTGCTGACTTTGTGAACTCCATTGGTGACTACCTACGTCAAGCTACGTCAATCTACGTCAACCGGCGACAGGTACCAGCAACTGAATTGTCTTCTGTTGTCGCCGACGGGGTCGTAGCTTGTCACGGGTGGACGTAGGTTGACTTCAGGTGTCATAGGTTGTTACCTGTGTGGCCATAGGTTGTTGTAGGTGGACGTCTTAATGGGTCGCCGGTTGTCGGTAGCTTGCCGTAGCTTGACGTCGACTAGATGATAGGTTTTTGTAGCTTGTCGTAGACATTGTCATAGGGGGGTCCAGTCGCTAGTTTTTCAGCGACCTGCTACGACTATGACAGTCGTCAGCAGTCGCCTAAAAAATCGCCTAATGGGACAGGCCCTTTAGATTATGCCTCTATGTGTACAAAATGTGAGATATCAGTATGGCATATAAGGATGTGGTGGAATATATTGAATTTGGGGATTTGATGAAAGGTCTTCAATATCCTGGTTCTCTTTTCATAGATGCTGTCTGACATGCTGAGATTTCTCTCACACTTACTATTTTTATTTCAGATTTCCAGCATCTACAATTATTTTGATTTATGCATACGATGTGTGTCTTGTGTAGAAAGGAACTGCACATGCTGGTTAAAAACAAAGTAAGACACAAAATGCTGGAATAACTCAGCGGGACAGGCAACATCTCTGGAGAGAAGGAATAGGTGACATTTCGGGTCGAGCCCCTTCTTGTGTGTCTTGGCTGGTCGGGGCTGTTGGTGGATGAGGGATTGGTGAAGCAGTTATTGAAGCCAGTAATGTTATTGCTGAGATATGGCATTTCAAGCTGTGTTCACTGTTTTGGCCATGTTTTTGAATGAATTGAGGGTTTTTTTGCAGCACCATATCCAGGTCCTTGTAGATGCATTCCTTGCACTACAGCCACAGTCATCTCCTCCCGCAGCCATTCCTGCAACTGCCGGAATAGCCTCCTGGTTTCTTGCAAATTGAGGATATCAGGTCTTCTCTTCACCTTTAAAACTAGGTCACAAAACCAAGGTACTCCATCTCCATCACATTGTGTATCTTTTCTAGGAGTCATAAGTTCATGTTCATAAGTTATACGAGCAGAATTAGAACATTTGGCCCTTCAAGTCTACTCCACCATGCAATCATGACTGATCTATCTTTCCCTCTCAATCCCATTCTCCTGCCTTCTCCCCATAACCCCTGACACCCTTACTAATGAAGAAAATGTCAATCACCGCCTTAAAATTATCCACTGACTTGGCCTCCACAGCCTTCTGTGGAAACATATTCCACAGATTCACCACCCAGTGACTAAAGAAATTCCTCATTGTCTCCTTCCTAAATGTATGCCCTTTTTTTCTGAAGGTACGGCATCTGATCCTAGACTCTCCCACTAGTGGAAACAACCTCTCCACATTCACTCTGTCCAGACCTTTCACGATTCGGTAAGTTTTAATGAGGTCTCCCTTCATCCTTCTAAACTCCAGTAAGTACAGACCCAGGGTCATCAAACACTCATCATATGTTAACCCAATCATTCCTGGGATCGTTGACTGAGTCTGTCAAGGCTCTGGAGTGACTTCCATAATTCCCCTCCCCTTGAAAAGATGCAGACTAGCTTTAATCAATACTCCAGCAAGTTAAATTGGACCCCATGGCAATTAACAGTGCAATCTTGACAGTGAGCAGGCAGCACAGATTTTAAGTCTGGGTCAAGCAGATGTGAATTAATTGCTAACAGCAATCCCAGTGCATATCTTCCAGCATTACCTTATTTAAATCCATTGTCATTAAGAAACTGGTCTAAATGATAACCACATTCAAGGTTTTTTTTTAATAATGAGTTTATTTTCTACTTCTGACCTTAACGTTCTATAGATATGTGCATCAGATTTTAACCTGCAATACCAAAATCTATATTGCACGAGAAAGATTATAAATGTAAACCTCCCACTGGAGCTATAATATAGTTAATGTTTCTTATTCCGAGCAGATCGATATCTACTGATAAAAATTTGAAAGATGTTTTTTGCAAAACGCATCTGGCAACTGAATTAATGATCTTGTAAATAGCTTTTTATGGCGGCAAAGACTATTAACTTCAAAGTGAATTTGTCATATCCTGTAAGCTGCAAGCTTAATAGAGGCTGAAATACAGCCAAAATATATTGAAGAGGTCTCTGGGAGTTGTAGCAGACAATTATGCTTGTGTATGAGAGAGCCAAAACATAAAAGCTGATGCAAGGTCACATGCCTTAAAAAAAATTAGCCAAGTAACTCGCACTTGTATATGCAAACATCATGTAAGAGAAAGTGTAGCGGAAGAGTCTGGCACAGGCACTCACTGCGTTAGGGTCTAGGGGAAACCCAGTGATTAAAGGGAGCATCTGTAGGGTATTGACTTCCAAGGTCACGTGGCAGCCTAAGCTTCCTCTGAGTCTAGATTTTCATACAGCAAAAACAAACATAACAACAAGGTAAATATATAAAGTTTCCAGTTAAATGGGTGGCTATAAATACCTGTCAATTTATAACTAAATAATGCAATGGAGCCAGTTTCAATTGTACATCTGGACTGAACTTGTTCTTTATTAGCTCAGGAGATTGCAGATGGTTTATGTTTAACATATGAACTGATTACCCCGAGGGACATGAGTTATTTTAACTCTTCCTTCAGTGGATCTGAAATAAGTCCTTTGCAATTTTATGTTCAGTTGCTTGTTTTAATTTGAGCTTTCTTTGAAGTTCGAGAGACGGTTACAGAATAACCCTTTTCATTTTAAACTTTGTTGTGATTACCGTTAACTGTTCTCTGTGAGAGGGTCATGAGAATATGAAATATGATTCAAAAAGAACTAGAAATAATTTTGGAATAAAAGACAACCTGGTTTCATCAAACCTATTCTTTCAAGAATCTTTTACCCTGCCCTCCCACAGGTAAATGGAAATTCTAGAACATTTAACTGGCTCTCCATCAATGTGATTGATCCCTGACAGAACATTTTCTTTTGATTTAAGGCTTCTCAATGGTTCAATGGTTCTTTATTTGTCACGTATGCACAGCACAGTGAAATTCTTTTGCATAACCACAAATTCGCAGTTGCCATATTTTGGCATGGTTCACAAAGAAAAAAAACAGTTCTGATTCCAAAGTCCGTTCCACATGTTGGAAATACCGGAGGGCCCCTGATCCAGGTAAGTCCAGGTGAGCCCCAGGCTGCTGCAGTCCCACATCCCGATGTCCTTCTCCTCTACCGACTGCCCCCCCCTCTCCTACCGGCCCAATCCTCGCATCCGTCCCTGCCGCCGACTCCCTCCTTGACACTCCAGTCTTAGGGGCTTCTGATCTTCCCCCTGCAGGCAGCGGCCCACCGAGTCCTTCTTCACAGCGCTGAACCAGGCCTTCTACTGCACATGGCCATTGGATTTTTGTTCTCGGCGTTGTCAGGTCTATGTTTTCGTCAGGCGTCAGTTCTCATTCTCGGCGGTTTAGTTGGCCACCGGGTCAATCCTTGTCTGTGGAATCTGCCGTGTCGGCACTTGCACAACATTGTGGCGCTTACCGGGAACTTCCCTCAGCACTTGCAGGGTAGAGCTCCATTATATTCCACAGAGCCTTTTGTACCTACTTTGTCTGTTAATTTCATAGAACTCCTGGAGTCTGAACACCATGTCCTGCAGGTTCAGGAACAGCTTCTTCCTAACAACCATCAATACAATACAATTTATTTGTCATTTGAACCCCATTGAGGTTCAAACAAAATGTTGTTTCTGCAGTCATACACGCAAGAAAGAACAAAGACACAACACAATTTACACAAACATCCATCACAGCGCATCTCCTCCTCGCTGTGATGGAAGGCAAAGACTTATCTCTCCCCTGCACTTCCCATTCACCTCCCGATGTCAGAGTCAAAGTCAAAGCCCCCGGCGGGCTATGGCAATTGTCACGCGGCCATTAACGCCGCTCCGGGTCTTGTTGTTGGAGCCCCCGGCGGGCGCTAGCAAAGTCCCACAGCCATTCCAAGCCGCGCCGGGCGATGATGTAAGGCCCCGCTCCAGGTACTCTTCAACCCCGCAACTCGGGCGGGTGAAGTCGCCGTTGCGGAAGCCCCGAAAAGCGGTCTCCCAGCAGGGACCCGCGGGCTCCCGGTGTCACCGTCCACCAGACCTGCGGTAAGCCTCCGAATCCCCAGGGTCGGGTCGCAGCAGCGCGCCACCACCGCTCCTTCCACTCCGAACTCGGCCAGCTCCACGATGGTGAGTAGGTCCACAGGCTCCGCGACTGGAGCCCCAGGTCATTCCTGCTGGAGGCCGCTCCACGGTGCTCGGCCCCAACGACAACGGAGACCCGACAGAGAAAAGGTCGGGTTCTCCGTGCAGGGGATAGATTTTTAAAAGTTTCCCCACTCCCCTGCCCCCCACACACATACCCACACACATACACAAAAAAAATAATAAAAACTACATTCAAACGAGACAAAAAACAACAAAAAGACAGACGAACTGCAGAGGCCGCTGCGACGTGAGTCGTGCCGCCCACCGGATTGCGCTTCAGGCACTTCAACACTATAAAACACTAACTAAATTATGATCTATGGAATGTCTTGGTTGCACCGACCTCGGTTTTTTTTTGCGTACTGTACTGGAGTTATTAATTTATTGCATTTTCTGTTTGTTTATTATATGTTATTTATTACTATCATATTTACAGGTTTGGTATGCTCCTGCTAATAAGAATAAAGTAGTTCTGTTCACAAGTTATAGGGGTAGAATTAGGCCATTTGACCCATCGAGTCTACTCTGCCATTCAATCATGGTTGATCTCTGCCTCCTAATCACATTTCCCTGCCTTCTCCCCATAACCCTTGACACCCATTCTAATCAGTAATTTGTCATCTCTGACTTAAAAAATATCCACTGGCATGGCTTCCACAGCCCTCTGTGGCAACAAATTCCCTCTGACTAACTACCCTCTGACTAAAGAAGCTCCTCCTCACCTCATTTCTAAAAGAGCCCCCTTTAATTCTGAGTCTGTGACCTCTGGTCCTAGACTTTCCCACTAGTTTCTCAGTTTGCCTACCGCAAGAACAGGAGTACGGAGGATGCCATCTCAACGGCACTTCACTCCGCCCTCTCCCACCTTAACAACAGAGACACTTATGTAAGAATGCTGTTCATCGATTACAGCTCAGCATTCAACACCATTATTCCATCAAAACTGATCACCAAACTCGGTAACCTGGGCATCGACCCCTCCCTCTGCAACTGGATACTGGACTTTCTAACCAACAGACCCCAGTCTGTGAGGTTAGACAAGCACACCTCTTCAACCCTCACCCTGAAACACCGGCGTTCCTCAGGGCTGTGTGCTGAGCCCCCTCCTCTGCTCCCTCTTCACCTATGACTGCACACCTGTACATGGTACTAACACCATCATCAAGTATGCAGATGATACAACGGTGATTGGCCTCATCAGCAACAACGATGAGCTGGCCTACAGGGAGGAGGTCCAGCACTTAGCAGCATGGTGCGCTGACAACAACCTGGCCCTTAACTCCAAGAAGACCAAGGAGCTCATTGTGGACTTCAGGAAGTCCAGAGGCGGCACGCACACCCCCATCCACATTAACGGGACGGAGGTGGAACGTGTTTCTAGCTTCAGGTTCCTGGGAGTCAACATCTCCGATGACCTCTCTTGGACCCACAATACCTCTACTCTGATCAAGAAGGCTCATCAGCGTCTCTTCTTCCTGAGGAGACTGAAGAAGGTCCATCTGTCTCCTCAGATCCTGGTGAACTTCTACCGCTGCACCATCGAGAGCATCCTTACCAACTGCATCACAGTATGGTATGGCAACTGCTCTGTCTCCGACCGGAAGGCATTGCAGAGAGTGGTGAAAATTGCCCAACGCATCACCGGTTCCACGCTCCGCTCCATTGAGTCTGTCCAAAGCAAGCGCTGTCTGCGGAGGGCGCTCAGCATCGCCAAGGACTGCTCTCACCCCAACCATGGACTGTTTACCCTCCTACCATCCGGGAGGTGCTACAGGTCTCTCCGTTGCCGAACCAGCAGGTCGAGGAACAGCTTCTTTCCGGCGGCTGTCACTCTACTAAACAACGTACCTCGGTGACTGCCAATCGCCACCCCCCCCCCCCCCCCCCCCCCCCCCCCCCCCCCGGACACTTATTATTTTTTTATTCAAATCGATTGCTATGTCGCTCTTCAAGGGAGATGCTAAATGCATTTCGTTGTCTCTGTACTGTACACTGACAATGACAATTAAAATTGAATCTGAATCTGAATCTGAATCTGAATCTAGTGGAAACATCCTTTCCACATTCACTCTATCCATGCCTTTCATTATTCTGTAAGTTTCAATGAGGTCCCCCCTCAACCTTCTAAACGTCAGTGAGTAGAGGTCCAGTGCTGTCAAACGCTCATCATATGCTAACCCACTCATTCCTGGAATCATTCTTGCAAATCATCTCTTGACCCTCTCCAGAGCCAGCATATCCTTCCTCATATATGGGGCCCAAATTTGTTCACAAATGCAGCCTGACCAGCGTCCTATAAAGGCTCGGCATTACATCACTATTTTTGTATTCCAGTCCTCTTGATATAAATGCTAGCATTGAATTTGCCTTCCTTACTAATGATTTGACTTGCAAATTAACTTTTTGGGAGTCCTGCACTAGCACTCCCGTCCCTTTGCACCTCCAATTTCTGGATTCTCTCTCCATTTAGAAAATAATCTACATTAGCAAAATGCACGAGTCCGAACTTTGCTATAGTGAATTTCAGCTGCCATTTCTCTGCCCACTCTCCTAACCTATCCAAGTCCTTCTGCAGTCCTTGCTTCCTCTCCACTGCCTGCCCCTCCACCTACAGTGGCTTGCAAAGGTATTCATACCCCTTGACCTTTTCCACATTTTGTCACGTTACAACCACAAACGTAAATGTATTTTATTGGGATTTTATGTGAAAGACCAACACAAAGTGGTGCATAATTGTGAAGTGGAAGGAAAACGATACATGGTTTTCAAATTTTTTTACAAATAAAAATCTGAAAAGTGTAGCATGCAAAAGTATTCAGCCCGCCTGAGTCAATACTTTGTAGAATCACCTTTCGCTGCAATTACAGCTGCAAGTCTTTGGGGGTATGTCTCTACCAGCTTTGCACATCTAGAGACTGAAATTTTTGTCCATTCTTCTTTGCAAAATAGCTCAAGCTCAGTCAGATTGGATGGAGAGCGCCTGTGAACAGCACTTTTCAAGTCTTGCCAGAGATTCTCAATTGGATTTAGGTCATTCTAACACATGAATATGTTTTGATCTAAACCATTCCATTGTAGCTCTGGCTGTATGTTTAGGGTCGTTGTCCTGCTGGAAGATGAACATCCGCCCCAGTCTCAAGTCTTTTGCAGACTCTAACAGGTTTTCTTCTAAGATTGCCCTGTATTTTGCTCCATCCATCTTCCCATCAACTCTGACCAGCTTCCCTGTCCCTGCTGGAGAAAAGCATCCCCACAGCATGAGGCTGCCACCACCATGTTTCACAGTGGGGATGGTGTGTTCAGGGTGATGTGCAGTGTTAGTTTTCCGCCACACATAGCGTTTTGCATTTCGGCCAAAAACTTCAATTTTGGTCTCAACTGACCAGAGCACCTTCCTCCACATGTTTGCTGTGTCCCCCACATGGCTTGTGGCAAACTGCAAACGGGACTTTTTATGGCTTTTTTTTCAACAATGGCTTTCTTCTTGCCACTCTTCCATAAAGGCCCGATTTGTGGAGTGCACGACTAATAGTTGTCCTGTGAACAGATTCTCCCACCTGAGCTGTGGATCTCTGCAGCTCATCCAGATTTACCATGGGCCTCTTGGCTGCTTCTCTGATCAATGCTCTCCTTGCCCGGCCTGTCAGTTTAGGTGGATGGCCATGTCTTGGTAGGTTTGCAGTTGTGCCATACTTTTTCCATTTTCGGATGATGGATTGAACAGTGCTCCGTGAGATGTTCAAAGCTTGGGATATCAAACAACAAAGTTGTGGCCAGCCGTGTATGGTTGTTTTCCAAATGTGTATGGGTGGTGCACCAAAAATCCTCAAAGGTACAGCAATCCTCCTTAATTCTGGCATGGAATCCACACAAAATCCAGACTCCGTTTGAGTTTGATAGACACTAAAAGCTGAAGTAACTCAGCGGGACAGGCACCATCTCTGGGGAGGGTCTGAAGAAGAGTCCCGACCCGAAATGTCACCCATTCCTTTTCTCCAGAGATGCTGCCTGTCCCGCTGAGTTATTCCAGCGTTTTGCGTCTATCTTCGGTTTAAACCAGCATCTGCAGTTCCTTCTTACACATCAGTTTGAGTTTAATGATGTCTATGCTTGTTTCGAAAGGGAGAACATTGATGTACCTTCTTGGGCCCCACCGCACTCGGTGGCTATGTAATCTCAGTCACCGAAGCAGATGTTAGAAGATCCTTTCTTGATATGACACCTCCGAGGGTTTAAGGCTTATGGTCAACCTGGCCACGTTGGTCAAACCTGTGCAGACCAACTGGTTGGAGGTTTTGCGGGCATCTTCAACCTCACACTACAAGGTCCGAGGTCACCACCTGTTTTAAATAGACATCTATAATACTGGTGCCCAAGAAGAGCATGGCAGGGCTGCCAACTCTCACAGAGAGGGGGGAAAGAAAGAAGGGGGAAAGAAAGGGAGAGGGGAGGAAAAGAGAATGAGATAGAGAGAGAGGGGAGAGAGAGCAAGGAGGAGAGTCCGGTGGGAGGGAGAGCTGGGGTGAGAGAGAGGGGGGAGAGAGAGGGGAGAGAGGAGGAGAGAGAGAGGGGACATAGAGAGGTGAGAAAGTTGAGAGAGGGGGAGAGAGGGGGGAGCGTGTGTGTGGTGAGAGGGGGAGAGAAAGAGAAGAAAGAGAGAGGGAGGGAGGAGGAGAGAGAGTTAGGGGAAAGAGAGGGGGGTGAGCGAGTTAGGGAGAGGGGAGGGGGGAGAGAGGAGGCAAGCAAGAGGGGGAGAGTGAGGTAGGAGGGAGAGAGGGGAGAGTGAGAGGAGAGAGGAGAAGGAGAGAGAGGAGGGGGGGAGAGAGAGGGGGAGAGAGAGAGGGGAGAGAGAGAGGGGAGGGAGGAGAGAGGGAATAGAGGGGGGGAGAGAGAGAGAGGGAGAGAGAGAGAGAGAGGGAGAGAGAGAGAAGAGAGAGAGGAGAGAGAGAGAGGGGGGGAGAGAGAGGGAGAGAGAGGGGGATAGAGAGGCAGGGCTGCCAACTCTCATGCATTGAGTGTGAGAATCACGCATTTCGCCAAATTCTCACGCTGATCACAAATTTCTCACGTTCTGTCGTGAGAAATTCTGTGATCAATGAAAATTTCAAAATTCATATCAACTGCATGGGCCGCGGGTGTTGGAAGCAGAAGCAGCGGCGGGGACAGATGCGGACGGGGAGCGGGGCTGGCGAGTGTTTGCCGGGCTGGCGAGTTGCTCACTGCAGCTCTAGCCATGGAGCAGCCTCAGTGCAAGAATCCCGGGCTGTCGGAGGCATCGGAAGCGTTGCGCCGCTCCCGTGAGAGTCTCTGTGTCAAATTCGCCCAGGTGACCGGCATGGATCAGGCTGCGGCTCGGTGCATCCTGGAGGACAACCAGTGGCTGCTGGAAGTAAGTACCAAGCACTGGGTAGAAACGGTGGAAGATAGTGGACTTCAAATGGGAGTGGTTGGATAAAGCATCCTGCTTGTCTGCTAGATTTTCACTTACTGTAACTGCAAGAAAAATGTTCGCGATGTTGGGGGAGTTCAGAACCAGGGGTCACAGTTTAAGAATAAAGGGTAGGCCAGTTAGGACTGAGATGAGGACAAACTTTCTTCACGCAGAGAGATATGAATCTGTGGAATTCTCTGCCACAGAAGGCAGTGCAGGCCAATTCACTGGATGTTTTCAAGAGAGAGTTACATTTAGATCTTGAGGCTAATGAAATCGAGGGATATGGGGAAAAAAACATGAAAGAAGTACTGATTTTAGATGAACAGCCATGATCATATTGAAGGCAGTGCAGGTTCGGAGGGCAGAATGGCCTATTCCTGCACCTATTTTCTATTGTTCTATGCTTGAGTATATGGCAATAAAACTCGATCACTTGACTTTGAAGCATTCATCCATGGTGGAGGTATAATGTAGTCATAGAGTGATACAGTGTGAAAACAGGCCCTTCGGCGCAAATTGCCCACACCCGCCAACATGTCCCAGCTACACTACCTGCTTTTGGTCCATACCTCCAAATCTGTCCTATCCATGTATCAGTCTAACTGTTTCTTAAATGTTGGGATAGTCCCTGCCTCAACTACCTCCTCTGGCAGCTTGTTCCATACACCCACCACCCTTTGTGTGGATAAAGTTACCCCTTAAAAAATTACCTCTTAAAAATATTTCATACAAAAAACATTGAAATTATACTACTACAATGCACTAAAACATGATTTTAATACATCAAATTTCAAAATGTCCCTACCCTGGGAGGAAGGACACCCCCCTTCCACACCCTCTCCCCACTCGGTTGTTCCACTCCCTCACCGGGTACCCCTAAGGCCAGTGATTGCGCAGCACGCCCATTTTCAAAAAAGCTCCGCGTCCCTGGTTCAGATGGAGAGCACTGCCAGATGTGAGCAGGAAACTGAGGCCAGTTGTCCGTGATGTCTGGATCCCAATGCTCATGTTGGCTAATGTTATTGATTTGTAATTAGCCTGATTTGTAATTAGTTGACAAAACTTTAATTTATTAATCCGGAATGTCCAGGGGGATGGGATGAGTGTAATATTAAAATGACATGCAACATGTCAGGTTGTCTGTCACAACATACAACCCTGATAACCCATTATTTCCTTCAGTTAAATATTGGGAAGGTAGCACTATTGTCATTTGCCACTCCACTATTATGTTTGTTTACCTCACTGACTATTTCTAACACCCCCCCCCCCCCCCCCCCCCCCAATTCCTTTGACAGGTTGAATAGAAATGTCCCCAATCTCATTGTTTTATTAATTCAACATGTAGATGAACATCCTCAAGGAATGTAATCAGATGAAAACGGATTCAGATGCGATGTTTAAGAGCTTGTTCAAAGAAGGGGCATATTTTAAAGGAGTGATAGATATACCTGCAGGGGAATTTGTGAGGAGGTTATTACTTGAACCAGGACATCTGAAGATTCTAAGTTTAATATAGTAATTGTGCTGATACTGACTCCAACCAACCACGTAATGAACATCATCCGTTCCGGAGGTTTTATTTTGCTGATGCCATTTAAACTTCACTTGGATTTCAATCACTTCAATGTAAAAGTAATTGGGAAAGGGGAGCATTGGAACAAAAATTTCCCCTTGGTACATATTAACTGTAATATAATAATGTATGCATGTTGATAGGTGCAATCGAAACAAAGATCTTTTTATCATTGTTGTGTTATGAATACCACAGAAAATATTATGTATTCTCAAGATCACATGAAATAGAATATTATTGCTTAAATATATAGTTATTGGACTTTGCATTTCGGAAAAGTACCAGCTGAGAGGAAGACAGCAAAATACTGAAAATATTGGGGGTGAAAATGACTTCAGGACAGTTTGTTAGGAAAATAAAAGAAATGGTAACAGAATATTTATACCGCTGAGTGAGTATAATTTTATGGATGAGAAATTGTGTTCAATTGATTACTTCTTTGGCAAAGTAACTAGCAGGTTAGATAACAAGGATAACAAAATTTGCTACACCCATGTATAACATAATTTGGTCTGTGAAGTGCCCCATAAAAGATTACTGCAATAGATAATCTTGTGGACTTGAACATGATAGGTTAAGTCCAGGGGGTCAGATATGGGGCTTTATGTGTGGGACAGATATATTGTCAGTGCAGAGGGGCTAGGAGCAAGGCCAAGTGTGCATCCAGAATCAAGGTCTGGAATAGTACTAGATGTGCAGTCAAAGCTGGGACAATGGGAGTGTTCAGCACTGGGAACCAAAGCAGGTAAGCAGCTATGATCAGGGTAGAATAGGGAGCCAGGTGTAAGGCTGGACTCAGGGTCAGGAATGAGAAAAGGTATGCAACTGGAGTCGGGGTCAGGAGTAGTACCAGGTGTGCAGTGAGACCCAGGTTGGTCAACATGGGCCAAATGTTTGATTATAATCTGATTTCCATACATGAATATACTAGGATCATTAATGTGCTGCACGTGTTGATCAGAGCCTGGGCTCTACTGTGGAATGCAATTAGGAATGTAACTTAGTCTAACCTTATTCACAGCTAATCCAATTTAAAGCATATATATTGCATTCAAGTGTAAATTAGACTCGCTATAGTATGCACCATATTGCACAATTTCAAGCTGAAAAATGGAAAAGCTCCGTACCAATGGGAGGGGGGACACCCTCCTCCCACCCCCTCCCCCACCTTATTTTCTTGTTGGATCTTCATTTTACACGACCACTTGAACAATAAGAACATGTATGTTGTTGAACATCAACGGATTGGTGTTGAACACCATCATCGCCTCCAAACTTATCTTCAAACTCAGAGAATCGGTTCTCTACCCAACCATATGCAAGAAAGCTGCAAGAGAGTTCAGGGCAGGACAAAGCATGGCAAGTGATAGAGAGATAGATAGAGGTTGGGTGGGGGTGGGAGTGGCTAATTGGCAGGCAGTTGGACAATGTCCAGAGATGCCCATTGCTTTCCATACTTTGTTCCGCCCCCACCTCTCTTCCAGCTTTCACGCCTATTTACAATAATTCCAAAGAAGAGTCGCAACCCTAAACATCACCTGTCCTTGTTCACCAGAGACTCTGCCTGACCTGTTAAGTTATCCTAGCACTTTGTGTCCTTTGTTGTAAACCAGCATCTGCAGTTCATTGTGTCTACGATCCTCCACAGATTTTGTTTAGGTTGTATTTATTAACTTTTTTTAGTTTTGCACAATAATTGTACAGTTACTTAGTATTACTGATTATTAATTTATTGTTATAGCGAAAGTAGAATATTTATGTGTGATATTGCGTTAATGGGCCTGCAAAGCTGTAACAAGCAAAAAATGCATTATTCACGGTACATATAATCCATGGTGGCCCAGAAGGGAAGCTGCCGGTGGGTGCTGCAGAGTCGGGGCATGAGCAGACACGGTGGTCCACCGAGAATTAGGACGGAGCGGGGTGGCCGACGAACCCCGGCCATGTGCGGCGGCACGCCTGGTTCACTGCTGCGTAGTAGGGCCTGGCGGGCTACTGCCTGCAGGGGGAAGCCCAGAAACCTTGAAGTCAGGAGAATCAAGAAGGGTGCTGCTGGTGACTGCGGACACGAGGAGTGAGTGGAGCACGTGAGGGACTGGTGTGCTGCCTCGGGTCATGGGCCTGTAGCAGTCTGGAGTTAGGGTTTACATGGATCGGGGGCGCTCCAGTATTTCCAGCATGTGGACTTCGGACTTATTCTTTTTCTTTGTAAATAACTCCAAAATATGGCGA